>NW_015163622.1:241038-279839 GCF_001447785.1 Gekko japonicus
AGCAGATGATAAAATGGGCTATTAATATGAATAAAGAAACTGATATTGAAACCTGGGAATATTTGTGGAAAAACTCTATTAAAATATCGAGCTGTACCAATGTTAAAGAAAACTGTTATAAAATGATGTATAGGTGGTACATGACCCCAAAGAAAATTGCAAATATGAACCAGAATATGTCAAACAAATGTTGGAAGTGTAAAAAACATGAAGGCTCATTTTACCACATGTGGTGGACATGTGAAAAAGCGGTGGACTACTGGACAAAGGTCCACAGTGAAATGCAAAAGATACTGAAATGCTCTTTTAAAAAAGCGCCTGAAATTCTGCTTTTGGGACTTAAAATGGAAGAAGTCAACACGACGAAAAAAACTTTACTCTGGTACTTAATAACAACAGCAAGAATGATTTATGCACAATTTTGGAAAAATGAAAAAGTACCAGAGATCGAAGACTGGATACAAAAAGTTCTGTTCATGGCTGAAATGGATAAAATTACAAAAAAACTGAGTAATAAGGAAGACGACATATTTTTAGAAGAATGGAGTGACTTTAAAAAATATCTGGAAAAGAACTGGGATGTAAAACAAAATTTAATATGTTTAGAACAATATTAGGAAATTGATGTTATCTGGAAATAGTAGCAATAAGAAAAATGATATAACTGATGATGTATTACAATGTGGGTGGAAGGGTGGAAGCATTGCGGGAAGCCATGGGAGGAAGGGGAGGTAAGGGGAACGGGGTAAACAAAGGGAAAATGAAAATGAATATTGTTGGATGTTAAGTTCCTATTGAAAAAATAAAAAGTTTGTTTACCAAAAAAAAAAAGGATGGCTCATCTTTAATAGATGAAGGGGTAGCTGTTACCTGTTGTAGAGGGAAATGGATTAGGTCACTGAGAGGGTGATAAAAAATATTGTCTGCCTAACACGGTCTAGAGGCCAGAGGAGAAAGGTTGCAGGTCTAACGTGTCTGGGGAATTATAGATGTTTATATATAAATGCTAGAAGTGTCCAAGATAAAATGGGGGAGCTAGAATGCTTAGCGTCAGAGGAGAAGATAGACATTGTGGGGATTTTAGAAACTTGGTGGGATGAGGATAATCAGTAGGATACAGTGATTCCTGGATATAAATTATACTGGAAGGATAGGGAGGGAAGGGTGAGAGGTGGAGTGGCTCTGCATGTCAGAGAGGGTATGGAGTCCAGTAAAATTGAGAATCTAAGAGATAGGTTCGCTTACAGAAACACTATGGGTGGCAATAGTGTGCCCAAAAGGAAGCTGAACTCTGGGAGCTTGTTATTGCCCACCAGATCAAAGGTTAGAGGATGGTTTAAAAATAGCAAAAGAATTAAGGAAAGCAGTTAGACTAAATAACTGTGTCATAATATTGTTTGGGTCAATATATGTTAAAGTCAAGAGAAAGAGATTGGGTTTCTAGAGACTCTCAATGGACTGTGCCATGGAGAAGAACCAACCAGGGGAAGGCGATCCTGGACTTCGTCCTAAGTAATACTCAAGACCTGCAACTATTCCTGAGCCTGTGCCGTCTGTTTTGTGTTTTCTAGTTGAAAAAACTCTCTGCATCGTGAGCTGGTGACTGCATCATTCTGAAGAAAGACTTATACTTTCAAGGACTATTAGGTCACTATTCAACTGTGTAGATGTTATTTATGCATGGTGGCAAAACCATTATTGTGTATATTGTTTATAATTGTAATTAGAACTACATAAGAAGACAGAAGTCTCTAGTGTAATTTATGCAGTGTCAAAGACTTATTTGGGGGGCTGAGAGAACTGTGCCTGACCCAAGGTCACCTGGCTGCTTTCATGTTGAGGAGTGCAGAATTGAACCTGGTTCTCCAGATTAGAGTCCACAGCTCTTAACCACTACATATAAAAGTCTGAAAGAATCCTCTGTGCTAAATCTTTACTGTCTTAGCACCTGTCTTTTAGACTATGATATGGTATATGCACTGATCAGATGCACACAAGGAGCATAATGGCAGAAGTGCTTGTAGCAAAACAATTCAAGTAATTCCTAGCACTTTTTGTTTGAAAGTTAAGGTATACAAATTTGAAATAAATCTTTGCTGCAGAAGGAAGTGAAAGAATGCCATATCAAATCCCATAATTTAATTAAATGTGAGAATCGGGATTTGATGTGGCTATCTAGGAACATAGCTGGAATAACCAAAGAACAAAATGGGAAGGGCAGCAAAGGATGGTGGTGGCAAGACCAAGAGAACTATTGATAAGATATTCCATGTTCTATATTCTGGAAGGAACTGATGCAAAGGTGTGTGTGGGGGAACAGTGGCATTTGCTCTACTGAGGTCCTGTTCATACGAGCCGTTTGGGCCGGGAGAAGGACGGATCAGGGCCGGAGCAAACGGGCGCGATCCCACAGCAACATCTGGGGAACGTCGTGCTTCCGTCTCCGATCTGTCCCATCCCGCCCATACAGCACAGCAAAAAAGAACCACCTCCCTAGGTGGTTCTTTCGGATGGGCCGCGGCAAGTGCGGCCGTGGGATCGCCGGCGCGTCCTTGCGCCGGCACATCCCCGGCTCCTGGCCGAACTGCGCATGTGTGAGCATGCGCAGTTCGCCAGGCTCCCCTTCGCACCGTCGCATTCTCCCCGGCATCTGATCGTGCTGGGGAGCGATGCGCTGCGGCTGAGGGGATCCGTGGGATCCCGCCGCAGCGTGTCAAGTTTGGTGCGGCTCTGCTTAGCCGTGTTCCAGCCGTCCCGTGTGGCAAGGACCTGACTAATATACCGGAGTATGGTAGCCACACTTAAGATTCATTTATTACATTTTTATCTGACCCCTCCTGCAAATAGCAAAGTGGCACACTTGGTTCTCCTGTTCCCTGTGAAGTAGGTTACTGGCCCAAGAACACTCAGCTCTGTGGCCGGCTGGGGACTTGAACCTGTGTTTGCTCAATCAGAGTCTAACCACTACACCACAGTAATCCTATTGTGTGGTCTGTGGCAATAGTTAGGCAATGAGAGCCATCATACTAAGCTCAACATTTGCTTTAAAAATACATTAACATTTACCTGGAAATATTATAGTTTACTGATATTTCTCCTTTCTCTTTTAGCTCTGTATATAATATTTGGCAATATTTATCAAGATATATTACAGAAGCAAGAATGTGCCATATGCAATATGGCTAAAAATATAAAATTTAAATGATTCCAATATATTTGGTTTCCTTAACTGTAATTTATGGATTTTTTGGCAAGTTTAGCAATGGCAGAGAAAATGTATTGCAACATGTCAATTGTAAACAGCATTTTGAAACAAACAAAAAAGTAGACAGTATAGTATGTGTCCAGCAAAAATATCATTGCATAACTTTTAGACTATAATACCATTCCACATATAAATATATCCTAGCATAAACCACAGTACACTTTAGAATAAGCACAAATTAAACAAAGAAATTGAAAGAACCACTAGAAAAAGAATAAAAACAGAGGGAGAGGAAACCACAAAAATGAAAAAAATTACAGGCATTAAAATATGCTGAGTAATCAGAGAAGGCTGTAAAGTACAAATAGGTGAGGAGAAAGGAAGAAAAATACCACAATGTTACTGTAAATCAGACAATCTTTCTCAGCTGAGACATATTTGGCTCAATAGTTCCGTTGAGTAAGGTCAAGCATGGAACAATAAAAATGCTGCTATGTTAAAGCAGGACTATCATTTTGGGAAATGAATGGAAAAAATAACTGCATGAATGTGATCCCTCACACATTTGACAAGCAGCCAAATTGTGGCTATTTTGCTATGTTGCGATTGTCCCCAATGCACTTCTAAAATTCTTAGTTAAGATTTTAAGCATGCGGAAAAGTAACACAGTTGAAGCCCAGAGGTGCTGCCTTGCCCTTGGATAGCCCGAACAGGGGAGCACCCCACTTCTGACCTGAACTAGAGACCCACAAAGTCAGACCAATGAAGGCACTTATGGCCTGAACCACAGAGCTCTGGAAAGGGTTTCCATTTTCAGGTTGCACAAGGTAGCCCTCGAAGCAATCTCTAGCCTTTCCCCACCACCCAGCAAGGTATGCATATGAAAGAATGCCAAGTTCCACCAGGTACAGTATCTACATTTCTAAAAGCTATTCAGTGGCCACCTGGCAAATAGCCCTTCTGTCTCCAAGCCTACATGTAGTCCCTTTTGTGTAACTCCTATACTTATGTGGAAACTCTTTTGTTTAAAACAACTGTCCTTCTTGCACCATCCTTCAGGATACCAAGATAAACCAATCAAACATTCAAACATTTAACGATCCTTCCTGATGCTAATCAGGAACCCATTTCCCACCTTTTGTGTAAACTTGGGAACCTATTCAACCTGCCTTGGCAGAACCATTCATGGTCATCCATGGTCATCGAACCCATTCAGCCATCTCCAATAGAGCCATCCAGCACCTGGCTAACCTCATCAATGTTATTGTGAATCCAGACTGCTCCCCTCTTGGACCTCATTGGTCATACCTAGGTTTTGCTCTTCCTGGTGTTACACCCCCTGTGACCCCTTATTGGACCTGGGAACCTATTCAACCTGCCTTGGCAGAACCATCCATGGTCATTGAACCCACTCAGCCATCTCCAGTAGAGCCATCCAGCACCTGGCTAATCTCATCAATGTTATTTTGAATCCAGACTGCTCCCCTCTTGGACCTCATTGGTCATACCTAGGTTTTGCTCTTCCTGGTGTTACACCCCCTGTGACCCCTTATTGGACATGGTAACCTTTTGTCTTCACTTAAGACCCTCAAGTCCTCCCATTGGTCCATATTGTGTTCCAATGTCTATATCCATCCCAGCACATGGCCATCAAGGTGTGCACTTTGATGGCACCTATACTTTGAGTACACCCCGAAGTCTCTCCTTTGGGCCTCCTCCTTAGCATAACACTGGCTGCTGGTGCTATCCTCTTCAAGGATCTCTGCACATCTGGACAGGTAGTATAACCCTGTAACTGACCCTTCTATTTGCTATCATCACCTCTGCTTTCTTAGTTCTGAATTACTTGCTTTTTCTTTGAATGCTTACTGTGCTTGTAATTAGGGAAAGTCTTCAATAACACTATTCAATTTATGCTTCAAATGTGAAGTCTTCCTACTGTACCAGACCTCGGTATAAACAGGTGCGTGATCCCTGATAGCCCTCTGGCCTCTCCTGCCACATAGCTAATTTCCCCCAACAATGAGGCAGGCCATTGGCAGTAACACATAGTCTGAGGAAGGCTCGGAATTTTTGTTTTTTTGCAACATCTTGTGAGGAATAGAGAGCGCCATTTTGATAAACATCTGCTAGCTTTTGATCTGAGAATCTACTAGTAAGAATTTCCTGTGTTATGGATTTCAAACCTTCCTGAAACATATCTTACCCTTGGATAGGTGTGCACTTTGATGGCACCTATACCATCAATCTGATATCTAAAGAACATGCCCAAGAATTGGCACATGTATACGAGGATTATAGATTTTTACCGTTTGCCAGCAGACACCCCCCTACCTGTTATACTGGTGTTTTTTTAAAACAAAATGTCCCCTGCATTTTTATGCAGACTTTTGAAGTTGTTTTTTGGGAAATAAAAGTATATATCTTTGATGGAGATGCAAAACTAGTACAGTTCTAATATTACTTTTTTTTAAAAAAAAAGCTGAAAAGGAAAGGCATTTTCAGACTAAGAGGTAAATCTATCACATAAAATTGAAATTAAATATTAATAGGCAACATGGGGCTGGTACTGATCGAGGTGCCCCAGGAGTCAAGTTTTCCTGGTCTCCCCTGCAACTGTTCTCCCCCCCCACCTCAGCTACTGACAACAAACAATGGGGATGGCAGAGGAGAAACTTCCATTTTGATTCTGTCAGAGCCCGGGATAAACAATCCTAGACTTGGGAGGGGGGCAGTGGGAGAAGCCAACGTGGGGATGCCTTTTTAGCGACAAATCTGTGTCGTGTGTAGCATGTAGTTCTAGCTTGTGGTATATTATTCAATGAAGCATGTCTATGCTTGGGAGCTATTTCATAGAAAGAAGCTGTTAACAGCTGTGTCAGTCACAAATAAATTAAAACAACAACACCAGAACACAATCCTCACACTACCTTTTATTGTGTCTATACAAATGTGTTGTGTCTACAGTCCAACAGGGAACAAGCAGCCAGTAGTCCTCTATATCTACCAGTCGCTGAGACTTACAAGCTTGGCAGGATCCAAGAGTTAGCACAGATGTGTGAGATATTCAGGTCTTCTGGAAGGTCCAAAATGCTATATTAGTATTTTGTATCATACTATCTCATTATCTTTACATATAAGTAGTAGTAAGAAGCAATGAACAGATATAAGGCTATTGCTACTATACATGCTGGAACATTGATGTTGGACAAACAAACAAAAACAACCTAGTATTTGCTGATGAATTTTAAAAATAGTGGTAACATCTCCTTTTGCTCACAGATGTGCACAGAAATTTTATTTGCATTGCTTTGGGTTAGGTTTGTTCTTTAATACAGGTCTGCTCTCGAAATCAACTCAGAGACTCCAGTTCATGCAGAATGCTGATGCTCAATTATTATCAAGAGCTAGGTGCAGCCTGCATATTACACTCATTAGGCAATCACTCCATCCGTTAGTAGGTTCAGTTCAAGGTAGTGGTTATCACATACATGGCCTTAGGCACTCATATCTGTAGGATCACCACTCTCCTATGTACTACTATGTCAGCTTCACTCATGTGTTCAGGGCTTTCTGCAGGTTCCACCCTGAAAAGGGGCAAGATCAACAACTACTTGCACACATGCATTCTCTGTTGTGGCCCCCACCTTGGGGAATGGCCTGCCTGAGTGGGTAAGGAAGGCTCCCACTCTTCTGACATTCTGCAAACTACGTAAAGCAGATTTGTTCAGAATGGCATTTGTATAAAGATAATAGGACTATACTGTAACAGAATGGTTCAGGAGGGTGCTTCATAAAGGGAAAGGGACTGTGGATTGCAATGCTATGTATCTGTTTGCTGCGTATATTATCTTGTTATTGCATTATTTTTTCCTACTGATGTAATATAATTTTTCTGCATTGTTCTGTATTCTGTGTCATTTTCTATGCTTTCTATGATCCTAGTACATTGTGTATTAGATATCTCATCATATTGATTGCATCAATTTATACTGTGTAACCTGCTTTGAATCTCAGTGATAAAGACAGACTATAAATATAGTAAATAAAGGAATAATAAATAAATAAAGCACACATTCTTGACAGCATTAATGCTGAATGGTACAAAAAGCCCCTAGTGATCTTACCACAAGGAATTGTGGCCTTTGTTGTACAGTGAGAACAAAACCTCTGAGAATTTAATTGGAAAATTAAAGCTATACATTTACTGGAACATTTTCATCAGTCATCTGGCATCATCTTTATCACTAGAATCTTTAAACAGCAATGATTTTGAATGAGTGTGGTATATAATCTGACTGTTGCCAACTTTGAGCTGTTACTACCAACAGTTTATTTGGCTTTTTCAGCATTTAGAAATGGTATTTCTCACCTCCTCCACACTAGCTTTTTCACCCTCTTGCCAAGTTTTTGAAAGGGAAAAATAACTGCATTTTGGTTTGAGGTGTTTCAAAAGTTATTTGAGGAGATACATAGCTGGCTCCTTGCAGGAACATTTTAAAAACAGTTTGGGACTAACTTGTACGAGCTCTGGGAATGATGGGTTATGCACCAGCCACATTTGACACTTGTTTTTCTTTAATTTAAAACAACAACCATGGCATCTGTATATCATCTTTGATAAGTATTTGTAAAAGGAAGGAAGAAACCAACATGGCAAACACAAATGTAGATTATGTCAACCCATGTGTTTGCACTAGTTTCTTTTAAAATTCATTCAAGATTATTTTCATATATGTCCATTACACATTTACAATACTAGATAGCCACTGTGCCCTAGTTGATAGCGGCATTTACTTTCTCTTAGCCTTAGGCTATGCGTATTGATAGCTGTAAGTGTGGACTTGGAGCGGATATTATAGAGTTGTCATCACTGGTGATTAGCTTTTCTATTTCTTGTGTCCCATCATAGAGTTTGATCAGACTGGTATCACATTCTGTCACTGTGCACATCAAATTGTATTCTGGGAAAACTAAAACCCACAGATACGTGTTTTGGATTGATAGGAGTGTGTGTGTGTGTGTGTGTGTTGTAAATATATGGGTACATATCCATATATACATTCCTGGCAAACTAGATGTGATAACTGAACACTTTTGTGCCAAATTCAGTCCCTCACGAGACCTTACACTGTGGTGGGGTGGGGTAATTTGAGTAGTTTGGGCAACTGGAAGAACAGGGAAGACAGCTTTTAAAACCCTTTATCATGTATTCACTCTTTTAAATCACCCCTTGAAGCCTCAGGAAAAGGGAAAAAATGTATTGGTGAAATCTCATATGGAAGAAGAAGAAGAGATTGGATTTATACCCCACCCTTCACTACCCAAGGGAGTCTCAGAGCGGCTTACAAACTCCTTTCCCTTCCCCTCCCCACAACAGACACCCTGTGAGGTGGGTGGGGCTGAGAGAACTCTGACACAAACTGCTCTTTCAGGGACAGCTGTGCCAGAGCTTGTGACTGACCCAAGGTCACATCAGCAGGTGCAAGTGGAGGAGTGGGGAATCAAACCTAGTTCTCCCAGGTTAGAGTTCGCACACTTAGCCACTACACCAAACTGGCTCTCAATGGGCTTGGTTGGGTAAATTAATTTTACAAGCTGAAGCTTAGTTAGAGCAGCACCATGATTTTTAAAAAAGATTCTGTGGGCCTGTATCATAGTCTATGATCATATGACCTGAGAGCAACACCATTCATCAAGTTTTATCTTCAGGTTGGGACAGGGTTGCCAATCTCCAGGTGGGGCCCAGAGATCTCCTAGAATTACAACTGATCTCCAGACTACAGAGAACAGTTCCCCTGGGGAAAAGGCTGCCTTGGAGGGCAGGCTCTATGGTATTATATCCCTCTGAGACCCCTTACTTTCCCAAACCCCACCATCTCCAGGCTCCACCCCCCCAAATCCCCAGGAACTTCCCAAGCTGGAGTTGGCAACCTTACATTGGGAAGGTCAGGAAATGATGCTGTTCATTACAATAACAGCTTTAAGTGCCTAGGTGGTCAGAAACCCTAGCGCATGTGTCACAAACCAGTCACAGACTGGTTTCCTGAAACAATCTGCAAATCTCCCTGTCATGTTATGCTTAAATCTCCAGCCAGTCTACATGGAAGAATAAAAGCTGGAAATGTAAAGAGTTGGACTGTTCAATTCTGTGTATAAAGGTTTGTGAGGGTGGAAGCTGCTGCCAAAATATTAACAGGGGAAGGTTGTGTTCCTAGAGGAAGAATCCATGAACATGGGGGATGTTAAATCAGTTTTTTAAAAAATACCTGCTTTACTTGTTCTTTGTCCACTTTACCTTTAAGAGCCCCCCCCTTCATAAATCACCACAGGCAACTTTAATTAACAGCAGGAGTAAGTAGCCCATGGCAGTAAAATAAAGCAGACTTCACCTCATGCCCCTCTTTTTCTTGAAATGAGGAAGTCACTTGTTTTTCTCCAGTGCATTCCACTTCTTTGCTGGCTGGAAAATATCAGGGGTCTGCTGGTGAGTCTGGTAGTTGTGGTGGTGGCTGCTGAATGGAAGGGGGAGCAAAATAAGTGTCAAGGAATTCATTGTCTGTCCTCCACCTGTTGTTATTCTGGTCCCAATCAACCTGCTAGCCAGGCTGGAGCCAGTGGCCATCTGGAAACACTGCTCTGTTTATAAACTTGGCATGAAGCAGCACTCCCGGGCCCTGACCTCCCACACAAATCTGGAAACAATTAGAGGAAGATGATAGGCAGGCAGGCAGGCAGGCAGGGAGAGAGCAAGCTAGTGGGATCGAGAGGAGAGTTCTTCGGCTCTCAGACTAAGAAGACTGTGGCGGTTTCTGAGATAGAAATATTTCTCCATATCTTTTCTGCCAAAAGAGTCTCTGTGATTTAAAGATAATGATGACTCGTCTTCTCCATTTAACTTTCCTCCCTCCAAATTTCTTTTCAATTTATCAGTTCTGAAGTTTTCGTTGTAGCTGAGGAATAGAGCGAAGTCAATTCAGACCACAACCGCAGCTCAAGGCAATCTTTCTCAAAACCAGATCATATGATACAGTTCCCACTCATTTTAGCAGCAGTAAAATCTGCCACCCAGCTAGCTTGCATTTGTGTGCTTTCCATAGGGGAACAGCTTCCTCTTGCTGGCTTCTAATAAAATGTAGGAGCTTTTGGGGTTCCCTGTATCAAGATCAGCTTGTAGGTGTGAGCTGTTCACTCCAAAACCTGTGTTTTCTCACAATAAATCCAGGCCTTCATTCTTAAACCCAGGCTGGCTTCTGCTTGATGCTGAATCAATAGCCAAAGAGGCAGCTCGCCAGACATGGATTGGATTCAGTGGAGCCTTGGATGGAATGAGGGAGGAGGAAGCCTTAAAAAGAACAAATCAGGCACTTCCCTTTCTAGAATAAATTGAACAAGCAACTCTGTTCTTCCTAAGTCTGAGTAATTTTACCATGGCAAGTACAGATGCCAGTGTGTTATTTCATTTCTCACAGTTTGTCCATTTAGTGGAACCAAAAAAGACTGCCAGATGAGATGCATTTACAGTAATTCGTCTTGTATGATTGAAAGGAAATTACTCTTTGCTCATTTTGGAGGACTGTTGCCTCTCTGCCACTTCTAAAATTTACTGGTTTGGAGGACTGTTGCCTCTCTGCCACTTTAGGAAGTTCCTGCCGCCCTTCTAAAATTTACTGGTATTGTTTGTCAACAACACTTGCTATTGCAGTAAATTCAACATGTTCTACAAGTTAAGAGGTGTCCATTTTATAGAGGCACACAGTCCAGTATCTTAAGGAAAGTTGAAGCGGCGATGTGGATCTCCCTATGAAACCAGAAGCAATCCCGGATGGATGTGTAGGAGAGATAGGAAGTGCAATTTCAATTTGTCCATTCCTAGAATCTAAATCTTTAGTGAATGTGCTTGACTCTGTGCTAGTCTGCATGTTCATGAAGGATGCACTTGACATTGGACAAGTTGAGCTCTGTTGTCTGCGTGTTTGATTGTCCACAGTCATCTTGGGAATGTCACAGGTAAAAAGTTATCTGACTTTCCCAGAGACACTGCATTGTGCAAACCAGAGTACAGGATGTTGCTTTCTAGATGCTTACTGAGAAACAGCCCCCTACACCAGTATTTTCACTGTGATTCTGAATCAATCTGCATATTTATGAAAAGCACAGGAATAACCCTTTGAGGACTGTATCATTAGAATATAACTTCTTACACATAGAAAACTTAGTAGTCAGGGGAAAGGCTTGACTGGAAGCATTCCTCCAGGCATGGTGGCTTCCTGTCAGCTGGAATTTTGGATGTGACAGAATATTCAATCATGTTACTTTTCCAGCTGCAATCTGAAAGGATACACTTGGGGGCGGTGATAAGGAGGACTATACTGCTTGTTTTTTCTGAAGGTGTCGTTTTTGCCCTCAACCACAAACAAGTCATTTGTAGAAACTCTTGCAGGGAATCCCAGTGATACCAAACACAGTGAAAGGATAGTTCAAGGTAACCTGTAGTTAAACTGATTTAACCTGTAGTTAAACTGCATACCTAGTATGCAGCATACATGGAATACTACACTGGTCACATAGAAGACTTTGTGCCTGAAGATACAATATTCTGCCTTTTTAAACCCAAGAGAAATGTTCATAAGTTTACAGTAAAAAATACAGTCGGGGGAGGGGGTCTGAACCTGGCTCTCCCAGATCCCCTCCTGCGTTTCCCACAGAAATGGCAGGGCTGAGGGGAAGGCATGATGGAGAGGCTGTTTCCAAAACCTCCAAGGGGTGCTTTTTGTCCTCCTGCGATCCCATTCCCTTCATGGCTGAGAACAGGTGTGGGGGAGAAGGGTGCTCCTCCACTCACTTCTGGGGCCAGGGCATCTTTCCCCTGAGAGCAGCATGCACAAGGCAGCCCAGTTGCATCCAGTGATACCAAACACAGTGAAAGGATAGTCCAAGGTAACCTGTAGTTAAACTGATTGTACTATCTAGTATGCAGCATACATGGAATCAGGGGTCATTTCGTAGAAAAAGAGCTAGGGGGACTCATTAGCATAACTCATTAGCATATGCCACACCCCCTGACATCACCGGAAGTGTGTCCTCCACACAGCCGGCGGCGACCTTCAGCGGGCACCAGCAGGGAGCTCCAGGCCCCACCCTCTCAAGGTAACCTGTAGTTAAACTGATTTAACCTGTAGTTAAACTGCATACCTAGTATGCAGCATACATGGAATACTACACTGGTCACATAGAAGACTTTGTGCCTGAAGATACAATATTCTGCCTTTTTAAACCCAAGAGAAATGTTCATAAGTTTACAGTAAAAAATACAGTCGGGGGAGGGGGTCTGAACCTGGCTCTCCCAGATCCCCTCCTGCATTTCCCACAGAAATGGCAGGGCTGAGGGGAAGGCATGATGGAGAGGCTGTTTCCAAAACCTCCAAGGGGTGCTTTTTGTCCTCCCGTGATCCCATTCCCTTCATGGCTGAGAACAGGTGTGGGGGAGAAGGGTGCTCCTCCACTCACTTCTGGGGCCAGGGCATCTTTCCCCTGAGAGCAGCATGCACAAGGCAGCCCAGTTGCATCCCAATCCATGTGCCAGCCCTCCTCCTCCTCCTTTCTCCCCTGATGGCCCCATCTCTTCATCTGTTTCTCCACCTTCACTGCCATTCTCCCACACACTGTTGTATCTCAGCCTCATAGTCCTGCCCCTAGCCATTTCCTTTTTTCCCTTTGACAGCTTCCACCACACCCACACCTCACCGCAAGTGCCCACTCATGCCACCCCGAGCAGCATGTCTTCCCTCCCTTGCGCCAGTTTTTCATGGGCCAGATAGGAGCCCTGGATGGGCTGGTTCCAGCCCCCAGGGTGTATGTTTGACACCTCTGGACTAAGCTACTCCCATTGTAACCTGGTATTTCTTATTATGTAATTCCATTTAACATCTGAATTCACATGACTGTCTGTGTGTTGGAAAATAAAAGAGACAAGCTAGGTGAGATGGTGTCTTACTGACTGATGTCTTCTGTGGGGAAGGTGTGAATTTCAAACTTTTTGCGAATAGCAGGGGTTGAAAAGAGTGCAAATGGGAGAAGAATTTAACTGATATTCTTTGAAGTAGCTTTATAGGTAAAACATTTCTGTGGGAATGTAAGTTGCACAGGGCCATGAGATAAGTGTAGGTTTTGCCGAAAAGAAAGAGGATAAGAGGAAGCTTCATAACTGAAAACCAGAACCTGTGAAGTGCTGAGCACAGTATTTGAATTGTGAAAGCACATAATTTTAAGGAACGTGTATTCCGCTCAGTGGGACTACTTCCAAGATACCAAGGAAACATATGCTCTCTTTGACTAGATTGCATTACAAAATGTAGTGTCAAGTGCAGAAACGTATGTTGTTGTAACCAAATAAAAAACGGGAGGCTCCATTGCTGTTAAAAGGTTAGCTCTGTCATTGCTTTGCTATTCACACAGGGCCTCCCTCTGATACCAGAATTATGTTTAATTAGTTACTTTTCTCAGGCTTGCCATAAGCAGTGAGTTGTCATGTCAGTGTTGTTTGCTGTTGCTATTCCTAAACTCTGGCCATGGCAGCCAACTCAGGAATAAATGCCTGACTTTTGACAGCACTTCAGAAATTAAAAGAAAAAGAAGGTGAAACGGAGAATGGTGCAAAAATAAAAGCAGAAATGGTTTCTTTGGAATGTGTGAACAGCAAAGAGGCCAAAATGGGTCAGTCGTGGGTCACAAACGGCTTCTTTCTATAAACCTGGTTACTTAGTAGCTGCACTTCTAGAATAATATAATGGTATTAATATTCATTAGAAATCTTCAGCCTGGTAAACCAGTTTTTAGACTTTTAACCCAACTTTGTTGGAAAAGGATTCATTTGAACTGCATTATAAAATATTGTATTTACTTAACCCTTGTAAACTGATCTCATTTGTCTTTATGAACCTGAGGGGCAGTTAAGGGCCAACATTCCTTCCACAGTTAATAACATGTCATATTTTTTCTATGTATTCTTAAATTTTAATTAATTTCAGTCTAGGATAATCAACTTTTAAAAAAACTGAAAGAGTTAAAAAAAACCTTTTGATTTAAAAAACAAATAAATGCCAAGTTTGTGCTTTACAACTAGCTCCTAATATTCTGCTTACATAACATAGCCCCATACATAACCTAGGTATGAACTGACCAATTTCTGTTTTAAAATGGGCTTTAAATCATTTTAGAGTTGTAGGCTGGGATCCAAACAACTGAGCACACAATCAAAGCTTCAAGAGCAATATGCTGGGGCATAAACGTTTTAAAGCAAATAAACTCCTAGCCAACTCCCAGCTCTTGACAGTGTGCCCTTAAGATTGGCACCAACCATCCAGAGCCTGCATGTGATTCTGGATGCCTTCCTAACAATGGAGGCCCAGGTCACAAATGGTGCCAAACTGGTGTTTTTCCAACTGTGCCAGGTTAGGCAACTGGCTGCCTATCTGTCTCGCCTTGATCTAGCTACAGTAATCCATGCAACGGTCACCTCCAGATTAGACTACTGTAACTTGCTCTACATGGGCCTACCCTTGAGGTTGACCTGGAAATGACAACTGGCTCAGAATGTAGCAGTGCAGATCAGTACGGCCCCCCTGCGTCTAGCACACATCCATCCTGTGCTGTGAGAGTACCAGATCAAGTTCCAGGTTCTGGTATTGACCTTCAAGGCCCTTAATGGTCAGTGACCCACTTCTCCCAGTGTACCCCAAGAAAAGCATTGCTCTCAGTAGATCAGAACTTACTGGTAGTCCCCAGCCTAAGGGATGTCTGGCAATCCTCAACTAGGGCCAGGGTGTTTTCCACCCTGGCTCTAACCTGGTGGAACTCTCTGCCGAATAACATCTGTTCACCGCAGGGCCTGTGAGGCAGAGATGTTCTGCCAGATATTTGGTTGAGGACAGTGACGGTCTCATCCTTCTGGCATTTCCATTTCCTGCCCCCCCCCCCCCCCCCCCCCCCGCAGCAGAGGCACTACTGGAATTCTCTAGCACCATCTTTTCGGTTAATTAGTATTTTTTATTGTTTTAAACCATTTTTAAATTATATATGTTATGAATTTACTATGTTGTACACCGCCCTGAGTCCTGCCCTAGCAGGGGGAGAGTGGTCTAAAATCCAATGAAATAAATACATAAAATATCAATTATGCAAGTATTGCAAGCAAAGGCCATTTTACAACTGACACCAAAAGAAGGCTAACTATTTTCCTTGTAATCTCTCGTTTGGTCATGAACCTAAAGAGGCAATCCATTTCTGTACCCATTTTTGTCAAGCCACCTACCAAGTAATACTACTTTTTGGCCAAAAGTTAAAAAAACAAGTTGTCCAGTTGTTCCTGGACAAATTAATATTAGAAAGAATAACTAAGGTTTCTATATAATATTGACTCTGTGTAATCCACCTTGAGTCCAAGTGAGACAGGTTGACTATAAATAACATAAATAAATATAAATCCAACATGCTTAAAGTTAGGGAAATCTGTCTGATAATTGTTCACAAAGGAGAAGTTACACCTGTTCAGTGTGGCATTCTTTGACTAAACAGGCATTCACTTCATCCAACAATCGGTAAGTAACTGAGAGGCCTCTAAACTATTGGAGGAATAAAAATAATGTAGAAGAGTAAATATGTGATCCTGAATTATAACACGAATGGAGAATCTGAGTTCAGAGTTTTCAGATGAAGGGTAAGGTGAAAAAGGATGGCTGGGGAAGAGATCAGTGTGGTACTAGACAATGGGAGTAATCCAAACAGGTCTACTTGGAAGTAAGTCTCATTTTATTCACTGGGGCTTATTCCCATAATGGTGTTCTTTAGTTTCCAGCCAATATTGCTTAACTGTACCTTTTTCATTCTATAAAATGGTGCATGCTTTCATTAGGAGCTTTATTTTATGTTTTCAGTTATTTAAAAGTTAACTTTTGCATAGGAGTATGGGGCTGTGAAGTCACAAAGAGTACAAACTAAAACAAATTTACTATTGTACAATTTTACTGCACTGCTGGTCAGTTGGCCGTAATAATACATTTGATTTGATTTGAAAGTAAAACAAAACATGCAAAATATGTTTGAAAGATTTGTGTAAATTCCTGCATTTTAGTGTGGCATACCATCAGCTGTACAAGAAAAAAATTATTTGGTTAAAATAAAACTGAGCCTTTTGACATTTTAGCTTAGGTTTTTCTTTTAAGAGATGTTATGGGATAGGGTAAAAGATTTTGAGGAAGCATTCAAATCTGTATTGGGAAATGGGGGGGGGGCAATGAATCTGTGTTCATTTACTCTGCTTTATAAACCAGAGATAGATGCCATTCCCAGAATTAGACATTTTGGCTGGAATATTCCTTAGTGAAAAGCTTTTACCAAAGAAACCTTCATAGATGAAATTGCATTGTTTGATGAGCAAGCTATATGCCTTGATTTTTTTTTTTAATTCCCCAATTGTCTTGTTACTGAAAGCCTTTGACATATATCAGGATTATTCTTAGCATGCAGTTCTTTCCTTCTATTTTTCAGCTGTATAATATGAGGCAAAGGCCAACAGTTAATGTCAATCTGTGTGCAGCACTTCTTGAAGGGAGCCTGTTAGTTGATATTTTTGAAGTGGCAGAAAGGAAGCACCGGGGCAGTGTCCTTCCTGGCTCTGGCTGGCTTCCTGTATGCTTCCGTGATGGCTAGTGACAATTCAGACTCAGTCTCTCATAACATCATCCTCCTGGCTTTGGTGTTTTTTTTTTCAGTTTATGCTATCTGCTGGCCAGTCAGTTCTGCTGTCTGACTAACGCATGAGTGTACAGGTGGTAGAGGAGGCAATGGAAAATACCACAGTGATTCAGATTATGATTTCGTTATTTCCAGCTTCTGCTGGAAATACACCTGCTTAATAATGCTGTAGCAGACATGATTGCGTAGTGTAGCAAGACTGCAGTCTGCAAAGGATCTTAGATATACCCATTGTGGTTAAAGATTCACAGGGCTTACTTGATGACTGGGCATTTTGCCAGGAACATCCCTCATATCCTTCATGAGGTCTTTCCAGACTTTGGAATTCCCATGCACTTTATATTTAGGCCGTTTTGATTTCTCGCTAGATGTCAGCCTAAATTCTGCCTCATGCAGCAAACCAAAGCTGCCCTGTGTTTACGTTTCTATAACTTCTGCCCATGAATGGGGCAATTCTTTACCCACATACATTCCAGTGAATGGAAACCAGTGTTACTATGCAAACAGGCTAATGTGTACTTTAAAGAAGTTTTGAAGTATGAGAGAAAAATGGAAAGTAGCAAGAGTAATTTCAGAAAATTATTCTTAATGCTGATAATAATTTAACACCACATATTTGTGTGTATATTTGCTCATAACTCAGTCTAGTTAGGCACAGAGGTAGTTCTCTGTTGAAAAAACTGCCTCAACTAAGCATTACTGTTATCCCTTCATTATGTAACCATGTCTCTCCTGTTCCTTTCTTCCCTTGCTTACGATGCTATTGGAGATGCCACTTCAGTTCCTCAAGTTGGTGGTGCAGTGCAAGCCCTCAGCTCCACTAATGGCCTCCAGTGTGAACTGAATCCTTCATATGAATGTCGACCACATAGAAGCCCAGTTTGTTCATGCTATTTCTCCTCTTCAGAAAACATATGAGCCTGTATAAATCCTGTGAATCAAGCTTCTGTACAATAGGGCACAGTAGGAGAGAGTGCAATTCATGCTAGAGGCTCTCTGCATGGTGGAGGCAAGGGATTCATGTCACTGCTTCATCATGCTATTTCAGTGCCACCCTGACTGAATCATCAAACGATGAGACAGTAGAATGAATGGTGGGTATGAACCAAACGATGAGACAGTAGAATGAATGGTGGCATATTGTTTTGGCCTGGCCTTTCATTCATGTGCTTCAGTCGGTCCTAAAGGGGGAAGACCCTCAGGAGGACTGAGTATTCTGGTGTCCTCACCATTAAGTAGCTCCCCAAAGAAATCGGAAAGTAACAAGAATTGGATTCTGGCAGTTTATCATTTTCTAATTTTAAGATAATTTGTATTAATTGTTATTAATGTGTACATCCAGCCTTTTACAAAACAGTCTGATATCAAAAATGCTTGGGAAGAGTTGGAAGGATATGTTTGTCACATATCAGGCATGTTTCCTTCGTCCACCATAATTATTGCCGGTAATTTTAATGCAAGGTTAGGTCATACTGATGAACAGCTGATTGATGAGAGCAGTACAGCCCCATCTCTGAAGATGAATTCTGGCCACTCTTCAGGCGCCTCTCTTTAGACCTGGTTGTCAATTTTGCTGGCACATGCCCTTTTCAATTGGCTTTTAGGCTAAATTTTATCATTCTGAATGGTTTATTATCGGGTGACTACCCGATAATTGGTCAGGTTTATTGGTCAGGTTTAAAGCACTCGACTATTGACTACATTCTTATCCCACAAAATCTCTATAATAATGATATCGATTTTCTGATTGACATAAGAACAGAAAGTGACCATTTACCCCTAGCCCTCAAAAGTTTTGGTCCACTAGGACTTCTGACGGGTCGACTCTGTCCTGAAGTGACTGAGCCTAAGCCTTCGGAACAGACAGGGAGAATTAGACTTAAATGGTCTTCTCATATCAATGAAAATTTCACTCTCTGGCCACAATCAGCTAATGGCCAGTTCTTCCTGCAAGTCCTAACAGCTAATAATGATGGGGGGGGATCTCTCTAATTGATTATTACCACCTATTAATTTCCAATCTCCAGCGTCTACTTTCGAGACCTGGAGATCTTAAACATGATAGGATCCCTGGCAATAAAAAATGGTTTGATCATGAGTGCACCCAAGTGAAATTGACTGTCAGAGAGTACTTTAGGGCCTTTCAACAAAATCCAAATCCAACTGCTAAACTAGAATTACAGCTTTTTTAAAAAAAAGAATATAAGGAGCTGTTAAAAGCCAAAAAAAGAGCTGCTGATTCCCTCTTATGGCAATCCCTTATTAAGGCCACTAGAGAAAAAGATCATGGAAAATCATCTCCAGTTTACAAATCAAGACTTCTAATGCTCCCAATTCTATCTCTGCAGAAGCATGGGAAGAGCATTATAACAGCTTATTTAGAGATCAGCAGTATCTTGCTCCTCCTGATATTCTTTTAGATCACTCCACACAATGGCCTCCAGTCTCTGTATCTGAGACCACCTTGTTGTCAGCAAGCTGCCAATGGTTCTTGGACCTCCTATATGTATTTGGTACCTGTATTTGCCAATGTACCTTTTCTGTAAGTTCCCCCCCCCTAGTAGTCAGCCCATTTACCCATGCAGAAGATCTCTACTATGGAAGTCTATACAAGGCAAGAACAGCTGTCGCACAGAGGCTTCGTGAAATTGAATTACAAAATGAAGAAGCTTCGCTACCCAAGAACTTCAGAAATATAAAATCTTGGCCTAATTTTACTGCTGCCCCTTATTTAGTTAACATTACCTATGAGCCCTATAGATGGGCCTTTTCCAGAGCCCGTTTTGAGGCACTCCCTTTCGCTGTAAGGTAAAGGTTCCCTTGCTCGAAAGCCAGTCAAATCCGACTCTAGGGTTGCGGTGCTCATCTCTGTTTCAAAGCCGAAGAGCCAGCGCTGTCTGAAGACATTTCCATGGTCATGTAGCTGGCATGACTAAACACCAAGGCGCATGGAACGCTGTTACCTTCCCACTGAAATGGTACCTATTTATCTACTTGCAATTTCTTGCTTTCGAACTGCTAGGTTGGCAGGAGCTGGAACTAGAGACGGGAGTTCACTCCATCATGCGGCACACTCGGGTCTTGAACTGCTGAACTACTGACCTTCCACAGCCTGCAGTTCAGCGTCTTAACCACTTGAGCCACCGCAGCTCCCCCTTCTGCTGTACTGCAAGGTAAATTCACTCGAGTTCCAATGCATGAATGTATATGCCCATGCATGGCTAACATGGTGGAGTCAGTTACTCATGTCCTCCTGTTTCTCAGATTCTATCAGGAGGAACGAGACCATCTTATACTACTCCTTCTGTCTTTATTTAGCCCTCTGCAGTCTTAGGCCAGAAGTCCTTCGTAAATTCCTCCTAGAAGATGTTCAGAGCTCAGTGACTTATCCTGTGGCAAAATTTTGTTGGTTAGCTATTAGGAAACATAAACTTATTTTAGCTGGAAAGAATTGTATAATTCTCTTATTAATATTATTTTATTTCACTAATTTTATTAATTTTCTCTTGTTAATGTTTTTATATTATTCCTATGTTATTACTGTTTTAATCTTTCTTATATCAGAATTGTACTGTTTTACTGGCTCTAGCTGTAATAAATTAGATCGGATTGGATCGGCATATTGTTTTGGTGGTAGTTGTAAGGGGTACAGCTACCATCATTGCAGGAACATTTTGTAAATGTATAAGTCATAACAATTTTGCATTTATTTAGCCTGTGCTTTTAATGATTTCAAGAGTATTTTGTACATGCAATAATTTAATCCTGTAAATTCAGCCACTATTATATTTCAGACAACAGGCTGAGAAATCATAGCTTGCCCAAAGCCGTTGGGAAGTTTGTAGATGAGCTAAGGTTTGATCTAGGTCAGAAATACTTCTACTTTCTGGATCATAAATAATTCTCTTATTCATAGGGCTTTCTAACAGAACCTGTTTGAAGTTAAAAAAGACCCCCAAACCCTAGAAGTTGTAAGTTTTAATTTTTTTTTAAAAAAATTGCAGTGACATTACCAACTACTGATACCAGATAGGATACATGGGTTGGTTTAGGTTAGAGATTGTGATGAGTCAGGGACTGGTGTTACCAGGGGTCATTTCGTAGAAAAAGAGCTAGGGGGACTCATTAGCATAACTCATTAGCATATGTCACACCCCCTGACATCACCGGAAGTGTGTCCTCCCCACAGCCAGCGGCGACCTCCAGCGGGCACCAGCAGGGAGCTCCAGGCCCCGCCCTCCCGCACCTCACCCGGGGGGATGGCGTCCCCTCGCGTCCCCCCCAAATGACCCCTGGGTGTTACTAGCAAAAGCTAGCAAAAGTTTTCTGCTAGCTTCTGTGGGTGGTGTTAACTATGATGGGGTGCTGAGCTTGCAATTGGGGGCTAGTAAAGAAAGTGGAGGGGCTGCAGTGGCTCAGAGGTTAAGACGCTGAGCTGCAGAGTGGAAGGTCTGTAGTTCAGCAGTTTGAGACCCTAGTGCCGCGTGACGGAGTGAGCTCCTGTCTCTGGCCCCAGCTCTTTACCTTTAAAGAAAGTGGATGTGAGACTAATCACTGCAGCTGCTGCCACCATGCCACCAACTGAGTGCTGCCAGCCCCTCCTTTTTCTTCTGGTCATGGCTGCCAGAAGTTTTGCTTTAAGGATAATGGGCTGGGGTTGGCAAAAATCCTTCCCATTGGGTAGGAACTTGGATCTAGTCTGTTCCTGATATATAATATCTACTGGGAGTCAGCAATAAACTGGCAGTTGCCAAAGCAGGCCATGCTTGGTCTGTATTAAACAATTTATGTTCTGTTTGGCCAACACAGATGCAAAGTATATGATAGCTGCTGTTTTAAAACTTTACTCATTTTTGTTTATGGATGCGTCTCCATAACTAAATCACACGTCCTGGTATTAATGGGACAGTCTTTGCCCATTGTACCCAATTTTGTGTTCTTGGAAGTTCTTTCTGGATGCATTCAGCTGTTTCAGTTTTCATTATACTTATAAAAAAGTTTAAATGATTGTCAAATATCCCAGAAATATTGTTGAGTTTTAAGTGGAGTTTTTAGTCTAAACAGTATTTGAAAGGAAGTGAGATGTGGCATGTGTATGGAGAGTTGTTGGTTGCTGTTTGCTCAAAGAATGTGGACACTGCTTCTTGTTCAGTGACTGATCAATAACTATCAGAGTTAAATTGACATAAATTACTCTTTCCTTTTTAAAAATAAGTACCAGAAGCTTCACAAGCTGGTGATAATAATTTTTCACACTTTCCCCCACCAGCATCACAATTGTCCTTCTGTGTTTCTTTCATCTTATGACAAAAAGTTCTGCTTTTAAACAAACCCCCAAACCCTCTAGTACCACAGCTTCTCAGAATGATCTGGCCATCAGGAATCACTGCACGCCTCACCATTTAATTTCTTGCTGGCTGGCATGGCAGCTGTGGGGCTGGGAAGGAGATTCCTGCAGGTATTTGAAGGACAAAGGAGAAATCCCCACTCCAGATATGTGAATGGGACCTCCAGAGGTTGTGGGCTTCAGGAATTGTCTGGGTCTTCCTCACATTTAATAGGATCTAATTATAGATTTTTAAAAAATTTCCTTACAATTTTATTAAGCAGCAAATCAACAAACAGCCATGGTCCATTGCTCATAATTGTTTACAGTATAGAAAAGACAATGTATCTGCACATTTGTTCCATTAGGCAGCATGTAGTTCCCAACTATCCTGAATTTTACCCATCCTTCAATATATATGTAACTGGAAAAAAGCCAAACAAAGGAAGGTTCTCAAAAATAAGGGATTAGTTAAAAGAAAGGTGAAAAGAAAGGTTAAATATCTTAAAGACACTTGGAAATTATTTGAAACCCTGACAATAAATGCTTAGATAGAATGCAAATTATATATTAGGAAAGGTACAAACATGTCCAAGAGGATATCATTGTTGGTTAAAATACAAAAAAGCTTCCATTAAAAAGTGCAAGTTCTGCCCAGATGATGGAAAAACAGAAGTTCAAAATGAAAGTAACTTCATAATAAAGCAAGCAAAATTACAATTTGAGGAGCCTATTACTAAAACATAAATTCAAAAACTGCAGATGAAGTGGTTGGACCATTAGTTGACAAAGTTGTGAAGGAAAGACCCCTGCAACTTTAATATAAATCTAAAATTATGATATGTTTAGTTCCACAAACTAATTCTTCCATTCATAGCTAGGAGTGATAACAAGAAATTGAACCTACATGTATACTTTTGATTAGTAGATACAGGGGATTATACTGATGGTAATAAAGAAGGCATGTTATTCAGAAATCTAGTTTTTATGTATATGTAAACACGCACTGAAATTTAATTAATTGATTAACTTTGAAATTCTGAAAATCATCAGAACTCTGGAGAATAAATAAAAATTAATAAATTAAAATTAACTGTTCATTAAAAAATAGGTGACTTTGTGGTTATGGTTCTCCAGGGTTTTGTTGTTACCAGTACTGCTGGCATCTAAGTGCTGCTGCTGTGGAGGTGGGTTTGTCCGCAATAGCTGGTGTCCCTGCATTTTCCCTATCCTGGTCCCCCCTGGTGGCCATTTTCCCCCTGTGCCGGGGGAGGGGAGCCTTTGAGGTTTTTAAAATCGGTAATTGACAAGCACTATAGTTTTATCATACTGTAGCCATGTATCAGTTACTGACTTTTAGAAAACAAAACAAGCAATAAAAAGCCCTTTGGTGGCATGGGGGGATGGCCACTCCAGGGACAGGGAAAATGGCACTGATGTGGGTTGGACCAGAAAAAGCCTGGACTTTCCTGTCTGCATTGCAGCTACCCCTTTCCAAAGCAGCAATAAGCAAGTTTAGGAAAGACTGCAGGAAAGCCACAGAAAAGCCAGGAGATACACGAGCACCACAATGCTCTGTGGAAGTGAGGAAAAAGGTGGCTCAAGTGGTTAAGACGCTGAACTGCAGGCTGTGGAAGGTCAGTAGTTCAGCGGTTCAAGACCCGGGTGCCGCAAGACAGGGTGAGCTCCTGTCTCTAGTTCCAGCTCCTGCCAACCTAGCAGTTCGAAAGCAAGAAATTGCAAGTAGATAAATAGGGACCACTTCGGTGGGAAGGTAACAGCATTCCGTGCGCCTTGGTGTTTAGTCATACCGGCCACATGACCACGGAAACGTCTTCGGACAGCGCTGGCTCTTCGGCTTTGAAACGGAGATGAGCACCGCAACCCTAGAGTCGGATTCGACTGGCTTTCGAGCAAGGGAACCTTTACCTTTAATAGCATCAAAGCTGAACCAAACACCCATTGTGAAAGTGACTTTAGTCAATTAATCTTCTGAGTTTAGTTGATTAGTTGAGGGGCAGCCTTATTCAATCTGTGATGTGGCCCATTTGGAATACTACATCCAGTTCTGGATGCCTGATCTTACTGTAGAGTTTCTAAAGGTTCAGAAAAAGACAACCATAAATATCAATACAAAGAACATGCTTTAGGTTTATAGAATATGATTGAAGCTTATAAAATAAAATTTTTCTTCCACTTTTCTCTAAATGTTGCTGCCTGCCCAGTGCTCTGCTGAAAACTAGAAATTTTCCACGATATCTATCAGATGTGTATTACAATCTCTTGTATATTAGTAGCTCTGTGGAAATATACTAGCAATAGTTTTCATGGCAAAAAATCCCAACACTAAAACAAAACACACATGCAAAATGTCAGACTGCAATATGAGAAAAATAAACCATAAAGACTTTTTTTGTGGGTATTTTTGTGTATTAATGTTGCATTTCCAGTTCAGGAGATAGAGCATGTTTCCTGACCACTAAAGCTGGTTTTCCGCTTCATGTAAGTCAACACTTCAGCTGTGTGTGCAGCACCAGAAGGAATGAAATCAGCTCTCCAAACACTGAGTTTTTGAACTTCACCGAGTCTCTAGTGCATAGATAATCAATGCATCATCAAGTTACATAGGACTTATTTTTCAATACTACCCAGTTTCCTAAATCCTTAAAATAAAACCCTTATTTTTCATGGCACTTCTTTCATTCCATGTTACAGAGGCAGCTTGTTTGAAAATACCCCCATGTTAAAACTGTGCCCATGTCCTAGGGAGAGTTCGAAGAAAAAAATACAAATGTTATGTAGTCACATCCCCTATAATCTAGTTATTGTTGCTGAATATATTAATGTTTTATAAGGAGTTTTCTCTTGAACAACCCAGCTTCTCCTTGTTTGATACTATAGTGAAGTTGTATAATATTTAGGATGCTGAAATGTCTTGCCAACAAAAAAGTTGATCCCACAAATCCACTAAGAGCAGAAGAAAGTATTTCAGTAAAACAGAAGCTACCGTAAACTTCAGCCTAAATTGTAAACTTTACAAAAAACCCCACACGCACACAATATGATGAGTTTGGATCCATATTGTCTTTCATGTTGCTTTAGGAGTTGTAGAGCTCTGTTATGATTTTGCTCAGTCTCTTCTTTTCAGTCTCATTTTCTACATAGGTTGTAAGATCAACTACATATCCAAGTTCCTTTGTTACCAAAAGCAAATGGGACCAGAATACACTGTTTCTCTCATTATTAAAAATGATATTTTGCCCTGAACTGGATAGTCTAGGCAAGCCCAACCTCATCAGATCTCGGAAGCTAATCAGAGCTGACCATGGCAAATTCTTGGAAGGGCGACCTCCAAGGAATATCAGAGGTGGGATGCAGAGGCAGGCAAATCAAGCCACCTCTCTGAAAAACATCCAAGCTCACAGTGGAGGTTGTCAGAAGTCAATAATGACTTCTAGGCAAGCACACAAACATGCAAATATTTATCTTCTGAATAATTCTCTTCTGAAAATACTAATTTGATTACAGAGGAGGTGCCAGAAAATGGGCATTGGTTTGAAGGAAAGTAAAATGATTAGAAACACGGCTGGCAGAGAAAGAAAAACTCAGCTGCCTTCCAAAATGTTCTTGAAAAGTTAATCTTTACCAGGAGCAGAGCTGATCTAGTGGTTTTTGACATCCTAGGCAAATTATGACTCTGTTAATCCGCCACTCTCCCTTCAGTAGAGAGAGAAGGCAGAAATCATAAGAAATTCTAAGAACATCAGAAGACCCCTGCAGGATCATACCAATAGTCCATCTAGTCCAGCATCCTGTTTCACACTGTGACCAACCAGTTACCCTGGAGGGCTAACAATAGGGCATGGAGGCCAAAGTCTTTCCCTGATGTTGTCTCCAGCCACTTTAAAAGCTTAGTGGCTCTGAATGTGGGGGTTTCCCTCAGTCACCATGGTTTGTAGCCACTGAAAGCCCTGTCCTCCATGGATCTGTCTAATCCTCTTTTAAAGGTGTCTACACCTGTAGACATCACTACAGCCTCTAGCAGTAGGGTTGCCAGGCTGAAGATGGCTACCAGTAAAAAGATTGGGTGTAGGGACATGGGAGGCATGTGATGCTGATAACATTACTGATGTCAGAATTTCTGGATGTAACCCAGAATCGACAGTGGGTAGCTTTAAGAATTGCCAGAAATTCCATGGTAAAACTGGAAGTCACATACTAGCACAGAGGCCAGTAGCATTTTAAATTTCCTCTTGCCGTCACTCTGAGTGAGCAACAACGGGAATAAATGGGAGGCCTCTCGCCAGAGCAGGAGGCCTGGAAACTCTGACTGGCAGTGAAATCCACATTTTAATCCTTCAATGAGTAAAACTGTCTTTTGTTCTTCCTGAGTCTATTGCTCGTCAACTTCATTGGATGTCCTCAAGTTCCAGGATTTTTTGAGAAGTTGGGAAAAAAATAATCTCTGCCCACTCTATCTATTCTGGGCATCTCCCTTATAAATAAAAACCGAATGGTGGTGGCACTTCTCTAGAACATTCCAAAAGAAGAAGAAGAAGAGAAGAGATTGGATTTATACCCCGCCCTTCTCTTGGAGTCTCAAAGCAGCTTACAAACTTCTTCCCCTCCCCACAACAGACACCCTGTATGGTGGGTGGGGCTGAGAGAACTTTGACACAAACTGCTCTTTTTCAAGGACAGCTGTGCCAGAGCTTGTGACTGACCCAAGGTCACATCAGCAGGTGCAAGTGGAGGAGTGGGGAATCAAACCCAGTTCTCCCAGATTACAGTCCGCACACTTAATAACTACACCAAACTGGCTCTCCACACGCTCCAAAATCAGTTTGCTCTCTGATCTGTCATTCAGAGGGTCTCCCTATCCACTGGCTGCTTTGCCGGAGTCCTGCCTCCAACATTCTAAACATTTTGCTGTTCCTCCCCCCCCCCATAGCCAGTTAGAACACAGAGGTTATTTGCATATGCAGCCTCATTGGCCTTTGCCTCGGAACACAGAGGTCGTTTTCATATGCGACATGATTGTCTTTTGCCTCTAACATTCTAAACAGTTTGCTCTTCTGAGGTAAAATGTGTCCAATCTCCAGGTGAGGGCTGGAGATCACTCAGAATTACAACTGCTTTCCAGATGGCAGAGATCAGTTCCCCTGGAGAAAATGGTGGTCTCTGTATCCTTATATGCTGCTGAGGTGGCCCCCGTATGACAACCAATATGACGTAGCAGTCAGGGCTTCAGAGCACGGGAAAGGCTGCAGGTGTGTGGGGGGTGGAAAGCTGAAGAGTGAGGGGGAAATAAAGGTAGGTTGATGATTGGCTGGAAAGGAGATAGGGTTGCCAACTCCAGGTGGGAAATTCCTGGAGATGTGACGGATGGAGCCTGGAGAGGGTGAGGTTTCAGGAGGCGTGGGACCTCAGACAGGTACATAGCCATAGACTCCACCCTCCAAACCAACCATTCCCTTCTGGGGAACCATCGTTGCTAATCTCCAGGTGAGGGCTGAAGATCACTCAAAATTACAACCGTTCTTTAGGTAACAGATCAGTTCCTCTGGAGAAAATGGTGGACTCAGTGTCATTATACCCTGCTGAGGTTGCCACAGCAAACTGACACTGAATGTCCAAGGCAGGGGCACCCGCCCAGAGCCTCTTTCTAGAGGCCATTGTATTTATTTCCACAACGGGCCTTTTTCCTAGTAATTTTATAAACCTTTTTAGTCATTACTGGGGCTTAAACATCCTAAGGAAGACATTTTCAGTTGTGGAAGCCCCGTTCCCAGGCCCTGATCCATGACTGCTTTTGAGGAATAACTATGTCTGGTGTTCTGGTCATGTCCTTAGAATGAGGCAATATTTATATGAAGGAAGAAAGCACGATTTACCAGGAAGTGAGATTATTTACATCCCAAATCTCCAGATTACTACAGATGAGGGTGGGCAGTTAGACAGCACTGAAATATAGGCTTGCCAAGTGCCCCCGGGGGGCAGATTGGGCCCCGGGGGGAACCCCACCCCAACGTGCACATCACCCGGAAGGGACGCGACCACACCGGGCAAGCTGGGGGCGGGGCCCCAGTCATCCGAGGGAAAACTCTATGGTTTTCCCTCGGATGGTCGTGGCCCCGCCCCCAGTGTGCCCGGCGTCATCACGTCACTCCGGGAGACATGCGCGCGCACTCCAGCCGCCAGCCAGGAATCCCCCACTGTGGCTCAAAAAGCACTTGGCAACCCTACTGAAATAACAGACACATATAACATGCCCTGTAAGTAAGGCTGCCACACCCTCGGTGTGTGTGTGGATTCCCTGCCCTCGGTCCTGTTGCTTGCTGCTACCTTCTGGCGATTCCTAGAGGTACTATGGCAAGAACTTCCTGTAAGCAGATGAGGCCTTATTTTTCTTTTTAATTTTTCCATGGGGTATTGACTCTCCCCCACAACTGTTCTTCCAGGCACTATCTGGCATCCCTACCAATAATTCTCTGTAAAATATATCTATAATACTCTGTAAAATATCCACATCCAAAATAATTTAGATTTTAAAACTAAAAACCTTTGGTTTTAAGAGAGAGCTAAGTCAAGTGATGGCTTGCATAATAAATAAGAGTAGTTTGGTATTAGTTATAAGTTGTGTCACTAGTTAACCAAGTTTATGTAAATAAAATCAGCCCAGCATTTGGGAGTTTAAGAGTAATAATTTTTCTGAGCATGGGCATTTCTTTGTGAGCATTGTGTACACATCAGTGTAGGCATGAAGAAAATTATACTGAATCTGCCCTCTCATAAGAATCACATTAGATCAAATCAAGACATTAAAACATTTAAAATAGCAGTTTAAATTTATATGTAAAATATTTAACAATTCAATAAAACCATATAGACATAGGCCTGTTCAGCATACTGACCTTACTCCCAGTCTTCTGTGTGTGCTTCATCCCCAAGTTTTGGAATCGGCTTGGAACCATTTTCTGCTTTAAATTTGTTGTTTTTCTGTTCACACCGGATCCCAATCCAGTTTTAAAATTCAGGGGCACTGGACATCAGTGAAGTTGTCATTGCTGCCGTCAGATTGCCTTCCCCTTTAAAAACATTGTTACAGGTGCACTAGGGATACTGTGCGCACTAGTGCTAAATTGAGATTGATCACCCGACAGGTCACTTGTTAAACCTGTCACACTTTTCCCCCATGGTGTTTTCATGATAATTTAAAGCCTACCCCGTTAAAAAAAAGACCACAGCAACATGGCTACCGATCATGTGTTATCCTGCACCCTTTTGAGTAACATGCTGATGAAAGTCCATTGCAATACACACAAATAAGAGTGCTACATACAGCAAAATATCGTGAACACCCCACCCCCCACAAGCTGGCTATTAAAATTACATATCATCACCCTGGGTGAAGGGTACAGTGAAGGTAGCCCAGGGTGAATGGGATTACTAAAACCAAAGGTAGGAAAAGGCAAGGAAAGGGGGACATGAAATTGTATCTGCTGAAGAAATTAGCAAACTGGCAGTAAAGTAGGAACTTTCCGAACACAGGGAACATTAGCAAACATTGATGACATTGGTATGATGCAAGCAAAGGGATGACTTGGGGGGTGGGCTCAGAGTTTACAGGAAAATAATCAAAATAATCCAAACTCCTTTGAACCCCCCCCACTGTCGTTTTAATTTTTTTTACAAGCAGCATGAGACTAATGCTAGATTCATATCACCAGACACATGCAGCTTGTCAAAAAAATTTTAAAACCTTTTTTAAAAAGGGGAATGGCGCTTGTACACCAGTGAAGGGGAAGATGTACACCGATGACGGTGGAAGGTGCCAGACACATGTAGCTTGTCAAAAAAAAATTAAAACCTTTTTTAAAAAGGGGAATGGAGCTTGTACACCAGTGAAGTGGAAGATGTACACCGATGACGGTGGAAGGTGTAGAGTGGGAGGGACGACCTCAATGATACGAGGGGCTGGAAATGTGTGGGGAGGGGAAATATGAGGGAATGTGTATGCATATGTGGAATGGGCCATACAAACACAAGACAATGAGGGAAGAGAGCAAATAAGACTTTACTTGGGGGCACACCAAATGAAACAAAAAAGTCTTCATCTGCTGGTGGAAGGCAACGACAGAGGAAGACTGACAAACCTCGGTGGGTGAGGGAGTTCCGAAGTTTCAGCACCACAAATGTGAAGTCACTTTTTCGGGTTGCTGCCTGTCTAGTCTCAGATGGCAGGGGCATCCAAAGCAAGGCCTTCAAAGATGACTGGAGTGGATGGGTTGATTCATAAGGGAGAAGGTGGTCCAAACCATAGAGGGCTTTAAAAATCAATACCAGCACCTTGAATTGGACTCAGAAACAGTGTAGATAGAACAAGACTGAAGTGATATGTTCCCTGCAACCCGCTACAGTCAACATTCTGGTCCTAGCATTCTGTACCAACTATAGTTTCTCAGCAGTCTCAGCCCCATGTAGAGTGCACTGCAGTATTCTAAAGTAGATGTTACCTGGGCATTCACCACAGTGGCAAGATATTTCCCACCCTGGAGGGTCTGCAGCTGGCTCACCAGCTGGAGCTGCTGGAAGACGGCCCTGGCCACCACTTTCACTTTTTCATCCAAGAGGAGGCCCAGGTCCAGCAGCACCCCCAAACAACAAACCTGCTCAACCCCACTGAGAACAGTAGATATCCCCATTCCTGGGTCAAGGTCCCTCCTCCACCAGTAGCACCTCTGCTTTTTGGGAGAATTAAGTTTTAGAGTGTTTGCCCTCATCAATTCCAAAACTGACTCCAGGCACCTGTTCACTGTTTCCACAACATCCCTGGGATCTGCTGGAAGTGTGAGATAGAGTTGAGTATCATTTGCAAATTGGTGACAACTCAACCCAAATTTCTGGATGACCTCTTCCAGCAGCTTTACGTAGATGTTGAAAAGCATGTGTAGTGTGATTTTTTTTTAGCCTCTTGTGGGATGGGATGGAGGTATTTGCCTAATTATATAATGACTCTAGACCCTTTGGAAAGGTAGCCAATGGTAAAGGTGTTTCGTTAGCACAGCCCAGTGCTTAGGGATGGTAGTGATGGTTGAGAATGCAGGGAGGCCTGACTTACCAAGTCAGATCTTGCCAGCTTGGGGATGGTGATAACTTGCTCATTCTCCTCAGCATATCTTCAGGGTATATAACGGGGGGGGGGGGGGGGGGAAGCAAGCAGTATTGAAGACTGTTCCAACCCTCTAAGCCAGAAGACATTGCATAAAGAAATTAATTGGCAAGAATATGGACATAGGAAGTTGCCTTATTGGTCCATCTTGCTCAGTATTATCTGCAGGTTGCAGTGGCTCAGGGACTCCAGTAGAGAATGGTCTTTCCCAATACCTACATCCCAAGATCCTTTAACGAGAGGCTACAGACTTAATGTAGGACCTTCTATATACAGAACATGTTGGCCATATGAGAGCATTTCCTTTGCCTTATCAAAGGAGATATGAATTCTCCACTGGAAGCTTGGAGCTGAACAGATGGGTATTGTTAAGCATGGTTTAGATTCTTTATGCTCTGTTAAATTATAGCCTTATTTATTTCATTCATGGTTTCTTCTGGGGCACAGGGAAATGCTAGAAACTCCTTTTGTCCAGCATAAGAGAGGGATGCTATAAGCATCTGGGTGATCTGCCCATTAACATCTGTTTGGTCAAGGAGGTCAAAACATACTTACTAAAATGATGATGAAGGAAGATAAAAAATGTAACTGAGATGATTGTGATGCCATTATACAGTTAGATGCAGATACTTTAGCATCCATTATTTCTATAATAAACACCTTATAAAAGGTTGGAAAAGGAGAAACATCCTTCCAACTTTATGAATGAAATGTGACCGTGGGAGCCCAGTAAGTTGGAATCCGTGGTGCACTCTGTTTTTCTGTTTTGCATGCACTGCTATTATGGAGATGTTCTTGCAAAGTTTCAATTACTTCCACATTGTTTGGATGGAAACCAATGATACTCTCCCTCCTCCTTGCAGCCTTCTGTCACTCTATTCTTTTCACATCCTGTTCTCTCTGGGGTACATGATCTGGGGCAGATATTCTTTAATTTTGTCTTCATGTTCATGCTTTTCATTAGCTAGGCTTATATACTTATGTGATCAAGAAGTATAGATGGCCAAGGTTTTTCACTGAGTTCTACTGTTCCTATACCTAGTAATATATTATTATACATATTTGCTCAATGTTATTACTGGGGCTGTATATGCAAGTTCTGAGATTTCTAACCTTATTAATGTAAGCCACTCCTTACTCCAGAGTTAATTGATTTCAATTGTTTTTATGTGATTATTTAAGTAGCATTGTATTATTCTATAACTGCTTTCATATGGATTTGATGTCAGTTACCCAGTAATTCTCATTTTAACAGCACCAGAGGAGTTGTGAGACTACTTTTCAAGATTTCCTGATCAAGCGGTGAGAGAGAGAGTGAGTGAGTGGAGCAGCAGCGTGGGATAACCCAACCCACGGGGCTTGACTTGCCAGCCGAAGAGAGGCAAAAGAGAGCAGCAGCAGCATGAGATTGGAGGCAGGGCTCATGTTGCCGGCTGGCAAAAAACAAGAAAGAGCAGCAATGTGGGATTGCAGTGCGGGAGAGCATGGGACTTGCCTTGCTGAGAGAAAGTGGGGTGGGATTGGAGGGCGGACGGCATGAGGCTTGCCTTGCCCAGAGAGAGCGGGGTGGGATTGGAGGGCCGAGGGCATGGGGCTTGCCTTGCCCAGAGAGAGCAGCGGGCAAGAGAGGGCGGCGCGAGGCTTGCCGGTGGTGGAGATGAGTGCAATAAACAAAATTTAAAATTGGAAGTTGGGGGGCCTGAGCTGGGTGGGAAGTTGGGGGGCCTTGGTGGTAAATCAGGGGGATGGGCCCCGAAAGGCTCCAGTGTAGCTATGCGCCTGTCTTCCTCTGATTTTCTCAATAAACCTATACATTAAATTCTGATTCTACATATGTTGTCACAGTGGGAATGAAAATAATATCTTATAAGACTGCTCTAAAAGAGATAAAAATTGTAAAGAACATTGTATGCTTTTACTTCTTTCTATTTGTTATTCACATTCATAACTATAAAAAGTTCATGTCTACCACATATTGCAAGCACTGAGGCAAATTTATAAAGCTGGACAATTTCATAGAGAAGGTACCAGTTTGGTTCTGGTCTTGTTTGTGGGCATTTGCCAAATGGGGACCAGAGCATTTTCTTCTGATTATTTTCCCCCAAAGAATGAAATCTAACATATTTTTGATACATTCTCTGATCTTACTGACATAAGGTTCCATTCCCACTATTCAGTAAAGTTCAAACCACATGTGACAGTTCTGTGATTCTTTCCTGTAATAATTTGTTTTGTAAATGCAAAACATGCTTGGAGGCTGCAATCAAGAGAGGAAAGAAAGAGACTGAGGAACTGCTTAACCCTCCCCACCCCTGCTTTTTGAGAGCAATCCTAAACAGGTCTAGTGAGATATAAGCACTGTTTAATTCAGAGTGGCTTACTTCCAGGAGAGTGAGCCCAAGATTGCAGCTTTTCTCTGCTCCTAATCATTCCTTCTCCAAGCTGTATTCTCACTCATGGAGAAAAGGGTATTGGAATTTTTCCTCATTGAGGTGCCAAGAATCACACAGTGGAGTATCACATGTATTTCAGCTTGAGTTGTTAAAGCATTCCCAGGAGCTCAGCCTGGTCTACTGCAAAATGAGGTGGTAACTTGAATCATACCACTTCAGACTGAGGTGTAAATAACATTTTAATGCTCTACTATGTGAAAACTCCCTACAAAATACAACAGGAAAAGAGTTTGAACACAACCTCCCCTGCAATGTACTAATTTTTTGATTGCAGAGTTCTTTAAATTCAATATTGAAAGCCAGGGGTCATTTCGTAGAAAAAGAGCTAGGGGGACTCATTAGCATAACTCATTAGCATATGCCACACCCCCTGACATCACCGGAAGTGTGTCCTCCCCACAGCCAGCGGCGACCTCCAGTGGGCACCAGCAGGGAGCTCCAGGCCCCGCCCTCCCGCACCTCACCCGAGGGGATGGCGTCCCCCCGCGTCCCCCCCAAATGACCCGTTGAAAGCATTCAAAAGTGATATCCCACACCTGTAGTCTGAAGTGGTACAATCCATTTTACCACCTCCTCATTCTCTTGTATGTATAGACCTAGCCTTAGTTATGGGAGACAAACACTTTGTGTGGCATAGTAAACTTGGCGGCAAACTGATTTTTAAATTGCTGTTATTCTGGGCATCCTACTTGAACCAGTAGAATATCATTCCAATGATATTCTTGCAACACTTATTACAACAGTCAGCTGTAGAAAACATAGCTAGTAACATAGACATGGAGGCAAGACTATTATACTGGGCACTATTATATCGGTAACAAAAAGGTAGTCTTTGCTATTTAAATTAACATGTGACACAACACAAATAAAGGACAAATAGATAAAAAGGTCTGCAGTCTTTCCTTTATGAACAGCAGAAATATGAGCAGCCCTCTTGCTGGCTTGTCAAGAAACAGCGGAGTCAACACTCCAGTTGGCCAATTGTTGTCAGGTTTTCAAATCAATGTCAGGGTTTGATGCTAAAAGGGAAAAAGGCATACGATTTCAACAAACTGTCATTGTGTTTCATGGGGTTCAGAGAAGTTTTATTTCTTATGCTTACTTGATTACCATCAGTTTTCCGAGGTTTTCTCAGCATGTCTCTGAAACCACTTAATGTATTTCTGTGTCAAAAAGGGTGATAAATGACCTAGGTTGTAGAGTACTGTGTTCTGGATACCATCTCTCAACTGACTGTGATGCTAGGGGAAAATCATGGCACAGTAATAATTATAGATGTACAAATGCAACAGTTGCTAGTGATAATGGAAAAAGCTTTAGCAGTATGGTGGTTTTCCACAGCTGGAAAAAGAAACTCTGTTATAACTCACAAGATGAATCACAAGAGTGGTTATACAGCATTCTGAAGACAAGATATTCTTTCTACTGTGGATACATTTATTCAATGCATAAAAATTTAGTCCAGAGACGTTTTGATTATAAAATAAGATAGTTCTCGTGTGGAATTAGACAGAAGATACGAATGGGATTGCTAACATGCATTGTTTTACATGAAAAGGAAGTAATTTTCCAACTATACAATCCTAAAAGAAGTAACATCCTTCTAAGCCTGCTGACCTCATTGGTGTGTAACTCTATTTAGGATTGCACTTTAAATCTTGCGGGTCTGTTCTAATGATCTACAATAATCATTATAGTGGGACATACCCTAGCCCATTTTCTAGAGAATTGTGAAAAGAAAAAAAGGTACAGAACTTCTAGTTTAGAGAAGTAATTCCCTGCCCAGTAGAAAAGGGAAATCGCTCTAAAAAGTGGAGTGATCCCTGGTTTATTTAGAGAAGGAATTTGGGTACTTGGTAGTGTATCCATGCCTTCTGAAACCTGAAGAGTCAGTTAAACTTATACTGGAGTGTTTAGCAGACACTGAAACCAAAGCCTCTCATCTCAAAGATTCTAAGAGCTTTGTAAAAACCTTAAAACTCTCACTTGCTGGAAATATATTAACTGGAGTTTTTGTACTCTCAGTTACCTGAGAGTTATTGATTCAACTTAGACATTGTACCCCTGATTCCACCTGACCTTTTCCCTTCTACGTTGAATAAAATATCTTCTTATTTTTGAACTTTCACAACCCTCTTGTGTGCCATTTTCAGAAGTATATAGTTAAGGAGGTAATCTTGTCTCTTCCCTCAAGTGCCTGGGCTGAGCCAGCATCGGGGTGGGACAGCCATAAACCTTCAAATAAGAAGCAAATAGTTAAAGGGTTTGCTCAGCCAGAAAGGGAGAGAAAATGGAGGGAAAATCCTGAGTGTGAGGGGGGGAAGATCACCATAACAACCTATTCTTGTAGTCCTCCTGATATAGTGGGTACTTCATCTCTGTCTTATCTCTTACCCATCACTTAGCTGGCAGGAACGATTGCTGGACCTCACCATGTTTGCTGCTGTTAAGGCTACACTAGGCAATTTCAACTAAAAGTTATTATATAGCCAAATAGTCCTTTTGTAAATGGAGGAAGTGAGTGATCAGGAATTATTGGCATGCCTTTTCCCACCTGCTACTTCTTTGCCTGAAATGCCCTCCTCAAAAGACTTTCATCTTGTTAGAGCCAAATTTAAGCTAGGAAACAGCAGGCAGGGAGAAATGGCTTTAAACTCTTTTCTCCAGTCCCAGTTGCAGCCTTAGGATGGTGAATCCAGTGTTGCAGCCACAACAAAGCTGAAATGGGCACAGGATTCTGTGTGTACTGAATCACTCACTGATGGCCTCTTGACCCCCATATACTCCACATCTTCTTCTTGGACAGAGGAACCAGTGAGAATTGTTCTGTATGATGAAACATAATGGACCTGCCACTCTGGCATTATGTTTAATTTGTTGTTATATTTGGTTTGTGGTTAAGAGTGGAGGAACCAAGCCCCTATAGTTTAATCCCATATAGAACACTATGGGTGCATACAGATGCTGCGTTTCAGCCGGCATAAACTGTACCGGTTGGAACCGGTGCAGTTTATTCCGGCTGAAACGTGATCACCGACTTCAAGTCTCGCCTTCCCACCACCGTCGGCGGGAGGTAATAGATTGCACCAGCCGAAGCTGTTTTCAACGGAGTTGAATAAGAGTTTCAACGGAGGTGACCGACCTTTTTTTTGGTTCTCTTTTGTTGATTTTCCATGGACAATGTGTTCACTTTAAAACTTTCGCTCAGAGGGAGACCAAGGACGCGCAGCTGAACAAGCGGCTGGGAGCGGCTCAGCGTCCTGGTGGCTAAGAGGAGATTGGTACCGTAATTACTGTAGGACACGGACAGATGGCTCCTTTAGAGACTGGCCAGTTTTGCTGATGTTCAGAGAAACAAGAAGGTTTACGGGAGGATCGAACGGCTTCGGGGGAGAGTGGAGTGGAGTGGAGAAGAGTGGAGAAGATCGCATGCGCAAAGGCAGCCATCCACAGAATGGCGATCTTACCTTTAAAGTTTAAAGCCCAAACTGGCGTCCCTGAAGTCCCAGACTCCTCTGGAAAGTTAACCTAAGGGCCTTTTCTTTTTTTTTTAAACAAACGCCGGGGCGAAGCTTCGGCCAAGCGCATATCGGCAACCTAAAAAAAATGGCGGGGGAAAATCGGAAGCCTCGGGCTTCCCAACGGAAGTGGCTAGACACCAGTGGAGAGCGGTCAGACGGGGGTAAACCGATCACAACCGTTGTACTCAGGATACCACCACTTGGGGACCTAGTGGCAGAGTACAATGGTTTAAAGGGCTTTGCAATGGTTAGAGACGGAAAGCAGATGTTCTACGTGTGAATGCCAGTAAGTTCAACGATTGCAACCGGAACCTATTCCATTGCAAATGCCCCGTCTGCTGTTCTCTATATCATTACACAGCTTTTAGAGACTTTTAATGGCTGTGGGCCACTTTAAGGAAGGTTAGGCAGAATCTTGAGCATCATATTTGGTTATAAAAGGTATATTTATTTATTTCCATTTATAATCCACCTTTCTCACTGGGACTAAAGGCAGATTACAAGTGTGATAGAACTATTCAATCAATAAACTGATTACAAAATATAACATTTGAATGATAGGCAGGGGTCATTTCGTAGAAAAAGAGGTGCAGGAGCTAATTAACATAACTCATTAGCATAACTTATTTGCATATGCCACACCCCCTGACATCACTGGGAGTGTGTCAGAAGGCAACACCCACCGCTCAGGCTCCACTGGACTGTTTTGGATTGCTAGCTATTGGGGGGGGGGAACGTGCAGATCTGTCCTCGCAGAGGAGGGAGAGCTTGTACCTGATTAAAATTTGGTCTTAAAAGTGCCACTGGACTGTTTTGGACCGGGGGGCCAGGGGGCTCGGCAACTTACCTGGCTGCTTCTTGCTCTGACTGAGGGCTGCTGGGAGCAGGGGGTGGGGCTTGTTGCATGTGCCCACCCCCTGGTCTCTTTACTGCCGGAGCTCTGCTCCTGTGCGCTCCTGCAGGAAATGACCCCTGATGATAGCATTTGACTCTTAACTGCAGATTCCTAGTAAAACGAAGCTATCCAGTCAATCAGCAAGTGCATTACAAAAATATGGTAACATCACTATATCTAATAGCCAAGTTGCCCCCTCCGTGTGGATCGCTATATCTGCACTTTGGGGGCACTTGGGGGGCAGGGGGAGGTTTGTGCACATGTGGGGCAGTGCCCACATGTGCACAAAAATAAAAAAAGTTAAAAAAAATTTCGGGGGGATGTTTAAATCCCCCCGAAAGTGCAAGAGCGTCTCCTGCGCGTGCGCAGGAGACGCTCTGCAACCTACCGGGCTTGCGTGGCGGCGGCGGGCAGGCAGGGAGGCAGGCAGGCAGGCAGGGAGGGGAAGGACCGGCCTCGCCGCCGCCTTCTGGG
>NW_015163622.1:280321-284224 GCF_001447785.1 Gekko japonicus
GGGGGGGGGGGGGGGGGGGGGGGGGGGGGGGGGGGGGGGGGGGGGAGGGAGGGGGGGGAGGACAGGGGGGAACCAGCAGGATGGGGGGTACTTCCCTCCTCCTGCTGCTTCCTCCTCTGCCTCCCCCCCGCGAGTATCGCGGGTCCCCCCTTGTTTGAGTCTAACAGCAAAGATTCCTAGTAAAGCAGTGGGGCTGAGACCGATGAACTGGAAGAAAAAAAATATCCCTAATAGATCAGCATATGTCATTTGGTTGAACACAGCACCTCAGGGGGGATCTCTGGTGAATGAAGCACTGTTATAGACATGGAACCGTAGACCCTGTTGGAGCTCCATAGGCATCACTGTGGTTGGCTTGGGGTCTGTGCAGTTTGCCATTACTGCACATATTTCTGTTTAGCATCTGTGCATGTGGTGATTCAACAGGGAGACTTGGGAGCATGACCTAAGCAGTTCCTTCCACTCTGTTCAGACAACTTTCTGACCAGCAAGTCAGCTCAGCTTGTCTCCTCATGGCAGCTCAAAAAGACACAGTGCTATACTGGACAGAGGGAGTTTGCAGCCCAATTCATTGGGCCTCGTCATGATTAGCTGTTCAATAAGGTCTGGAGAGTTCTACAACTTCTCTGTTTTTTGGGGAGTGGATGACACTAGCTCCATGCCCTCCCTGCCCCATATCCCCCCCCCATCTGTGCCTTCCTTTTAAGGCTTACCCTTTCACATATCCAAGAGGGTAGGCTATGACTCAGGGTTTCAGTGCCACCTTGAATGCAGGCCCCACAAATTGGTCCCCACCCCTTTCCCACAGACATTCTGCTGGCTACTGTGTGCTGCTTGCATGGGGAAACAGGCTGGTAGGCAGTCCAAGAGAAAGTGTGGCTGCTTTAAAATGGTGGTCTTTGGGTCCCGTTGTCCCCATGCAGCACCACTGGCATCTGATAAGCCAAGCAGCTTGGTGGTGCAGGCACAGGGGACCCAGGGTGGATGCAAGGGAGTTGCTGTCATGGGTACAGCATAAAGGGATTAAGGAGTGGATTGCCTGCCTAAATAATGGGTCTCCAGGGTAGCCCATTGGCTTTTGTGTGGTTTGCAGGGGCAAAACATCAGTGTCGAGGCTTTTACCTGCCTCTTGCCTCTCCCTCTCCCTAACCCATGCTGGTCTGCAATGGTCTCTGCCAAGTGCCATGTGGCTGGTGGTGAAGTCAGGGCTTCAGTGGACTTCCTAATGCTTGCTGGCATGCCTTCTTTGAACCTACCCTCTTGGCCCACTGGTTAGGATGTTGGCTTTGAGTGTGGGGGCTGTGGATTCAGGCCTGGCCTCTATCTTTTCTTGCCTTTCTATCTTTACTTTTTCAGTGGAAGGAAGTATGCAGCTCGGAGCAGGGATGGATGCATGTGGGCAGCACTTTTGCCGGTAGTTAGGCCCTTGCAAGGGAAGGGGTGGGCGTCCTCTCTGTTGTGTGGGTGCTCTTCCTCTATCAACTGGGGGAGAACTGCTTGGACCATGTGACTCTCTTGGATTATCACTGGTGCTGGGTCTTCCCTCCCTGTCTGCTGCCTGAGGAAGGGCATCAAGAGGCAGTGGGTTGATTGGTGGATTATGATTAGCTGCACTTGTGTATACCGCTCAAAGGGCAGTTATTTGCTGCTGTTGTCTGATTGGTGGATGTTGCCAGGGTTTCTGCCCCCCCCCCGCATACTTGCTATGATGTCTGTGGGCAGGTGTTGTTAATTTTCCCCATGGAATGTCCATAGGGAATGGACCAGCAGCACCGCTTTTGCATTGGCAGCTGGCTGCCACCACTGATGCTGCCCTCAGGATTTTTCTGCCCCTTACCCAGTGTTGAGCTTTTCCTCCCATAGAATTAAACATGATAAAGAAATAAAAGGCTGAACTTTAAGGCTTAGTATTAGAGTACGAAACGCAAAATTTCTGTGAAAAAATTAATTAAAATCTGAGTTTTCTGAAATATATAGGGAAAGTTGAATTAATGTTCAAATTAAAATTTGTGTGCAGGATTTCTTGTGTTGTCAGTGACATCATGGATACTAATGAGTAGATGCCAGCTGAAGAATACAGGGAAAAAATACAGTGGGCTGTCATGGTAGTGCCAATTGTATTTACTGAAGGAAGTCTTTAGATTTTAGCAGGTACCTCTTGAACCAGTTTGAAAACCCTAAAAATAAAAAGAGTTTGCAGCTTGCCAAGGATAAAAGCTGTAGAAATAAATGAACATCTTCTTTAATAATAATTCCCTCATGTATTGGCCATTTCCAGCTCTCCCACTGGCTGCGCTGTGTGCTCCATCAGTCATTGGCCCATCAACCGCCATTCAAGAGCAATCACGTGCCATTGGCTGGGGGCTGGGTCTGCTCTTCTTCTCTGCCCAGTGCCACTTCAGCCACTGTTCCCTGTCAGAATAACTGCCAAAATGGCTGTCTCTCCTGACGAAGACACTTCTCCTGCTGGGCTCTTGTGGGACTAACTTTTTCCGTAGTGGCTGTTGCTAGGCAACCAAGTTTGGTTCTGTCTATGTAAAAGGACAAAGGAATGAAGCCCTTTCCAGGACTTTGTGGAACACTCATTGGGGCCAGTCCTGACTAGGGTTGCCAGCTCCAGGTTGGGAAATTCCTGGAGATTCGAGGGGTGGAGCCTGGAGAGGGTGAGGTTTGAGGAGGGGTGGGACCTCAGACAGCTACAATGCCATAGACTCCACTCTCCAAACCAGTCATTTCCTCCTGGGGAACCATTGTTGCCAATCTCCAGTTGAGGGCTGGAGATCACTTAGAATTACAACTGCTCTCCAGGAGGGAGGGGGAGGAGATGGAAAGCTGAAGTCAGATGAGCGGATAAAGATAGGTTGATGGTTGGCTGGGAAGGAGATAGGGTTGCCAACTCCAGGGGAGCTCATCTCTGTTTTCACACTGCAAAACAGTGCTACTACCTCCTTATTCCATCTTCTGGCAATTATGTTGTATCGCTATGTGTAGAGATAAATACATTTCCCTTACTCCATTTCCTTTCATGCTGCATTCCACTACTTTTTAATTCCAGTTAAGCTTTAAGAATTTCTAAAATTCAAACTCCAAATTCTTGGTTGCAATCCTCAATCATAGTGCTTCCTAAGGAAAAAAAGGACCCATCGAATCCAGCTTCGTATCGTCCAATTGCGCTCATTAATAATGATGCAAAGATATTTACGTCAATCCTGGCAAACCGTCTGAAGTCCATAATAACGGAATATATACACCCAGATCAGACGGGATTTATTCCCACCAGGCAACTGACGGACAACATCAGACATACTCTTAACGTTATCACGTCAGGAAGGAAAAATGCAGTTAACTCGCTAATCCTTGCACTGGATTTCGAGAAGGCCTTTGACTCTTTGGAACCAGCCTTTTTAATGGAATTGCTCCGGAGGATGGGTTTTGGGCCAAAATTCCTGTCCGTGCTGCATATACTGCTATCGCAATCATCAGCCAGAATCAGAGTTAATGGATCTAACTCTAACTTCTTTCATCCAACACGGGGAACCCGTCAAGGATGCCCACTATCTCCACTGATTTTTGCATTAGCAATTGAACCACTGGCAGAAGAACTAAGAAAAGAAACAGAGTTTTCGGGACTGACAATTGATGGTACAGAACACAAGATGACGGTCTATGCCGATGATCTTACGTTATATGTCTCTAATCCATTAAAGTCTATACCAGCTATTAATAAAATCCTAGAGGGTTTTGAAAGAGTCTCGGGCCTCCGAGTTAACACCCAAAAGTCCGAAATTTACCCCATATATATTTATGCAGAGGTGAAAAAGGCTCTACTTCAAGATTTTCATTTCCCCTGGGTACAATCTTCTTGGAGACACCTTGGCATTCAGATCCCATTGAATCTTAAAG
>NW_015163622.1:285092-289438 GCF_001447785.1 Gekko japonicus
CTTTTAAAGCAAAGTGTTTACTGTTTGTTATTTATACTCTGCTTGGTTTTGGTATTTTTGATGTAGTGTTAAAATTTAATTTAATTTTTTTTAAAAGAATTTCTAAAATTAATTCCAAAACTGGAGCATGCACAGTTTCCTCAAGGTTCCGTTCCTTTAGTTCATTTGCATTGTTCCTCCCTCCAGCCTTGTAGCCAGAAATTTTTTAAAGGGGGCAGGGGCACAGGGGTGTGTGCCCCTGAGGTGATGATGTTACAAGTGACATCACCAGGAAGTGATTGGCTGGCAGGCGGGCTCTCCTTCTCCCTCCCCATTCATGGAGGCTCAGGAGCCTCCTGAATGCCGGGAACAGAGAGGGAGAAGGAGAGCTGAGGAGGCAAGCAGGCAGGGCAGCAGGTGGCGAGCAGTATGAGGCATCATGACACGTCTTTCTGCTTGCTGCATGCTGTTCTGCCTGCCTGTCTCCTTGGCTCTCCCTCAGCAGTAGGGTGGCAGCTGGGCTGGCTGGGGCAGTGAGGTGGGCTCTCCTTCTCCCTTCCCACTCACAGAGGCTCAGGAGCCTCCTGTCCACCAGGAATAGAGAGAGAGAAAGAGAAGGAGAGCCAAGGAGGCAGGCAGGCAGGGCAGCGGACAGTGAGCAGAGAGCAGAAAGAGGCACCTGCCTGCCTGTCTTCTCGGCTCTCCCTCAGCAGCAGCACGTTGGCTGGGCTGGCAGGCGCCGGGACAGGCCATTCTGCCGAGGAATCTTTGCCAACAGGGCTCCCAGTGGTGGGGGAGGGGTCTGGCATCCTCCTGGGGAGGGCTGAGGAGCTCATCTATGGGGGGCACTGCCCCCCCCAAAGCCCCATGGCTACATTACCGTCTGTGTTACCAGTACCCATGTGCACACTGATACAGTACTGCACCAAAAGCAAGCTAGTTGTGACTTGATGTGATTACTACTCATGAAATTCTCTACTACTGAATTTCTCTGGCAAATTAATATTTGTGTATTTTTACACTCCCTCAGTTCACTGCCTGTAAAATGATTCTTTAACCCACTAAATCAATGTGGGAGGGAATGAAGGAATTTTTGTGTCACTGTGTCCATACTTCTTCTCCTCCATTAATTCATAAGTGTGGGAAAAGCCAGTGTCTGGTGTACAAAGAAGAAGACAAGAAGACCTTGAAGGGGGTAGCAGGAAGATAATTAGATAGGATAGTGAGGTCAGTACTTTCTCTTCCATTAAGTGTCATTTCTTGTCTGTCTCCAGATTGCTACTCTTAGGGCAATTTCTTCCTTCTTGGAAGTTTGACACTTCAGTCTCCTCTCTTTCTCAACTAGAGATGTAGTTAGGAACCTATCTCTGTCTCTCCTCTTTCCTATCAAAGTACTTAGTTCCTAAATAAACCTTTATCTACTCTTTAATCAGGTTGTGCACTATTGCTGTGTTAGTTACTCTGCCAACAGTAAGTACAAAGTGAAGTTCATGGCAGCTTTTCCAAACTTTTTAGCCAGCCATCTGTGCCATAAAGTCCTTCTGAGTCTAAGACTCCCTCAGTAAATGAGTGAATTCCCTGGGGAATGCATGGTTGGCACTAAGTTCATCAAGGAGGAAAGGGACAAAAAAAATATCTGGGTTAGCTATCTGGGAACCCACACTCCTGTCCCATTTTAATTGCCGAGACATCTAAATTAGATTTTACGTGACCTTTTATGATTATGTGCTGTTTTAAGATGTTGTTTTAATTGTATTGTATATTGTATTAGGAGCTGTGTTGGCTCAAGTGGTTAAGACCCTGAACTGCAGGCTGTGGAAGGTCAGTAGTTCAGCAGTTCGAGACCCGAGTTACCACATTACAGAGTGAGCTCCCGTCTCTAGTTCCAGCTCCTGCCAACCTAGCAGTTCGAAAGCAAGAAATTCCAAGTAGATAAATAGGTACCACTTCAGTGGGAAGGTAACAGCGTTCCGTGCACCTTGGTGTTTAGTCATGCCGGCCACATGACCACGGAAATGTCTTCAGACAGTGCTGGCTCTTCGGCTTGGAAACGGAGATGAGCACCACAACCCTAGAGTCGGATTCGACTGGCTTTTGAGCAAGGGAAACCTTTACCTTTATATTGTATTAATATTGTTGGAACTCGCCCTCAGCCTGCTTGTGGGGAGGGCGAGATACAAGTCCAATAAAATAAAGAAACCCCTCCCAAAAGACTGAACAAACAGGGAACTGTAAATGTAGTGCACAGAGACTTGTTGGGTGAGAAAACAGAAACAGAGAGGTCTAAAAGAGATGGGGCACAGATATCTGTAGTGCTGCAGAGAGAAGAGATCATGCCAAGGGTTACAGAGGACTGAGGTTGGGCCAAAGGTAAAAAGAAGAGAGAAGAATGCCAAGTGATCTGTGGCATGAAGAGAAAAAGTGGGCAATAAAGAAGGGGGCACTGAACAACATCCTGGTAGAGGAAGAAAAGAGACTATAATAGAAAATATAGAACAAAAAAGGGAGGGGAATATGGGGCTGTAGAGACATCTATGGTTGGGGAAGCAGAGAAGAAGGTAGATAGAGAAAGCCTGTATGAGAGATGGAACTGGTGAGACGATGAGATATCTGCTGTAGTACAAAGAGAAGAGAATATGCACTGTGGGACACTTAGAGAAATGGAAGTTAAGGGAGAATAAGCAAAAATGAGAACACTGAAATCAAATAATAATAAAATTATTTCCCCACTATTTATGTAATAGTGAGGCCCTCTTGAGTTTAGTAAAAATGTAAATGTGGTCTCTGGAATGACTGGGGTTGTGCTCCCTTGACACCAAGAATGAGTGAAAGCTACCCTTTACCCATTTCACTTTGGCAGTACAGATTTTGTACTATGTCAGAAGTTATTCTTCTGAGACCAGTAAAGTGCAGTAGGATTAATCTGAGCAAGCAGATATGTACTCTTAAGTGGGAGGCTAGATTTTAGCACAATTGCAATTAGTAATTGACAAGCAGGAACCCACAAGGATGTTGTGTGTGTGTGTGTGTGTGTGGGTCCCATTTCCCCCCACTATTTCCTCTTTTCCTTCCCTGAAAGCCTCCGTAGCCTCTCCACGTGTCCTGCTTCCTTCTCTCCTTCCCACCTAACAGCCAAGCTACCTTTATCTGTCCATCTATCTTCAGTTCCCCCCAACCCAATAGCCTCTACCTAGGAAAGCTATTGTGGAGTCGTGTGGTGGCCTTTGCTGGGCCAGGCTCACTCTTACTTGCATGGTAGAGAACCCGCAAGGCCTTGTGGGTGCTATAGCACACTGGCTATCATAGGGTGGCTGCTGTTGAAAAGTAGGAAGCAGCCAGGGCTAGGTGGTATCAGGTCACCAAGTGGTTACTGTGGAGGTCACTGCCAGGCCTGACTCTGATGAGTCATCCCTCAAAGGCCAAAATAGGCCTGGTGGCTGTTTCACCCTTTGCCTTTTACTGACAGAAAACCTAGAATGCTGTTCTTGCATAGCAACTGCCACTGAGGGCTTCTGTTTTTTAAAGGTACAGACACTCCTTTCATCATTTTGGTTGTTTTTTAACTCATTGTTTTTGGAGTTCAGATTCATTCTCTCATATGGTTGCCAACCTCCAGGTGGGCCAGTAAAACAGTAAATCACCGTGTACAAATAAACAATATAAGTTGATTTTTATCTGCAATGTTTTAGAATTCAATTATAAACAAAATTACAACCATAACATTATAATCTCTCCCTTATTATAATTGAATAGCAACGTTCTATATTGAACGTTCTAAATTTGGCCCCTTTAGTGTTTGGCCGGAAGAACTGTCAGTCAGAAGACGCTGGCTGGGTTGGCTGGCTGCTTTCTGCAGTCCCGCCCAGCATTTCAAGGTCTTTTGCATATGGAAGCTGATTGGACTTCACTCCATTCCACACCTCAAACTCCCCCCCCCCGGCAAGGCAGTTGGAATTTTCAGTTGCATAGACAGATACAATGCCATACTCCCCACCCTACTGTATTCTGAGGTAAAATATGTCCTCACTCAGAACACATCACTTCCCCTTCAAAAGAAACAAACCCAATAACACAATCATGCCACACCACAAAGACAACAGATCACACCACAAGCAGAATACCACAAGGCAAAAAAATGATAGGAAAAGGTGCCAGCAGTCACCCCATTACTGCCACAGAGAGCGCTTCAGAGGATGGTGTGCAGGTCCCAGGTTCATGTTTTAAAAGCAGCCTGGGGAATTATGGACCATTCACACACTTTCAACCTTAACATACCTCATAGAGTAGTTGTGTGGATCATATGAGGGAGAGGAGAATGATGTCAGCTGCTTTGGTTCCCACTGCAGGGAAAGACTGCCCTTTCTGAG
>NW_015163622.1:291316-304352 GCF_001447785.1 Gekko japonicus
TTCCCTCAGTGTGGCAGAATGTTTCAATGGAAAATTTGTAGGCTGCAACAGGTGTTATGTTTTAAGATGGCATGTTCTATCTTAAAGGTACCCTGACCATTTACAGAAAAGAACTCAAGTCTAATTCCTGATTTAATCCTGATGGAATCAGTGTATGTCGCCTGAAGATAAATTCAGCTTCTCTTTGTAATAAAACCTGGGATATATCCACTTGATTATAAGATTGTGATCTGTAATGAAACAGTACCATAAACTTAAAATCTTCTGGTTTGTATGCTGCAGTTTTGAAATGGGCAACCATTGGAGCAGACTCCACCTGGTTCCTAATACGAGATAGATGTTCCTGAATGCGAATTTTTATAGGTCTTGTACTTATTCCTATGTAGACCAATTTACATACACATACACAGGCATATACCACATTAGAGGTATTACAATTACTGAAATGATTAATCTTCACTTGCTCTGCGCTAGTAGGATGCTGGAAAACAGAACCTTCAATTGATAGTGAACACACATTACAACCTTTCCCACATTTAAAGTGTCCCACTTTGACTGGAACTGTATTTTGTTGTCTACTCATATCAGAATGGACCAAAACATCTCCTAAATTTCTGGTTCTTCTAAAACCTATTAAAGGAGTCAAGGTGCACCCTGGAACCTCACCAAGTAAATGCCAATGCTTTAATATAATGGCTTTTATAGGTTTTGCTAGGATTCTTGGCTTAACAAGGTGGGTTGGCGGCCAAACTTGCAGGAGGGAAAATCCCATGTCTTCCACTTTTTGCCAGGTGCAGTACAGTTCCCAGGTTGCTGTGCCTCCTGAGGTAGGTGGAATTTAAACCCCTCTAATGTTTTTAAAAAGAAGTCAGATTCTTCTGCAAAACAAGGGGTCCCCCAAATTTGCAGGAACATCTGTTTAGTGCAAGTGTTGCCCTGATTTGTGGAGCCAAACTGTACCCTGAAATGCTAATAAAACCAATAGGATCTTGGAGGAAGTCAACCCAGGAACAATAATTATTTGACCTTTTCATTGAAAAACAACCAAAATATTAACAACTATAAACATATTTACCGAGAACCAGACACATTGTGAAATCTTCCCAACTCTCAGTCCATTCCAGGTATTATTGCTGGATGAAACTATTAGACTTGTGTGCCATTTTTAAAGGTCCCTAAGGTAGTAATGTTAATAGGGTTTTGTAGTGCTACTTCCAGTTTAATTTGTTCTGGACCATATTAACCTCCCTTTAACACATAAATTGTATTAATCTCCACTTATAAACAACACAAAGACATTTATAACTGACATTCTTGGAGACTGGGGAAAGGGTACTGGGAGCAGGATAACACATAAAGGAAATACTGAAATTCCTTTCCCCCCAAACTATGATTGCTTTTCAAAAACAAAAATTCTAGCTTGTATATGACACATTATTATGTTACAGGAATTCCATTATGTAACCATATACCTAGGTAAGGGATGGTATTAAATGTTTCAATGCCAATTTAGAAGACAAGTGGGAACCCACAAGGACTTGTGAGAGGCATCTCATTTCCCCCTCCCCTGCTATTTCCTCTTTCGCTGCCCTGAAAGCTCCCAGAGTCTATCCCCCTTTACCCTTTCTGGAAATCCCCCATAATCTCTCGACCTTTCTTGCTTCTCTTCTTCTAGATTTGCCAACCTCTGGGTGGGGCCTGGAGATATCCTGGAATCACAACAGATCTCCAAACTACAGAGATCAGTTTCCCATTAGGGTTGCCAGCTCCAGGTGGGGAAATTCCTGGGGATTTGGGGGTGCAGCCTTGGGAGGGAGGCAACCTCAGCATGGTATAATGCCATAGAATCCATCCTCCAAAGTAGCCATTTTCTTCAGAGGAACTGACCTCTGTCAGCTGGAGATCAGTTGTAAAAAGAGGAAGATCCCCAGGCCTCACCTGGAGGCTGGCAACCCTACAATACAGACATCCACACTACAAGAGCCAGAGCTAAACAATGTCTCCAATTGGCAAAGTGAGGTCGTGAACAATTGTTCCCAAAGACCTCAATTACAAAGAAAGTGACAATTAATTCAATCAGTTCAGCTTTTCGGGAAAACTGATTGCGTGCCAATACAACCCACTGATGAGAAGCCTAGGTCTGCTCTCTTTTGCAGCAATTCTTCATCAGAGTATGTCACCTTCAGCATCACATCCAAACAGTATTCTCAAAACTGGAACTAACATCAAAACAAAACTGAGTATGCAGCCCAATTAAGTAAAGGCATACCATTTTGAATCAGTAGCAAGCAGCCAGGCCTAGCTGAGTTATGCAAATCAGGTGGTATAAAGTCACCCAGAGGTTGCATCCAGGCTTAGGCTTGCCAATCTGCAGGGAGGACCTACTGATCTCCCCTCCTCCGGCCTTTTAATCAGAGAACCAAGCCATGGAACGTTGTGGTGGCCTAACAACACCCACTGAGGGAATCTGTTGCTTAAAGTTACAGGCACTCCTTTTATTATTTTTGGCTTTTTAAAGCTTCCCAGTGTATTTTTTTTAGATTTCACATTTTTCTGCATACCTGGAAGCTCTGGAGGCCTTTTCAGGTTTGTAGAAAGATCTGTCTTACCCACTCACAGCTCTAGTCACTGGATTTCAGCATCCAAAGATATCCTGACTTTGCTATTAGAATATAAGTTATGGAACCCATTCTGTGGCATCGTCCAGACTCCCCAAGTATAGGAAATCAGATAATGCAGAATAAAAATGCCTGGATTCCTTCCTCCAAATATTTCAACTTGAAAGTTGCATTGATTCTTTATTGAACTCAGCCTCTTTGCTCCTGATAGTTTGTCACTGGGTGATAAGTATTAGCTTTGGTAAAAGCAGATATTTCCTTCAGCTGTTTGTGAGCTATCCATGACTAACCTTCTGCATTAGGTCACAGAATAAAATAGTACACAGTCTTGTTGTGTCTTCTACTTCTGCTACCAACTTGTGGAACATTAGCGTACCTGGACCCAGGTGTGTCCATTGTTGGCACTGTTTCACCATCTGTGATACTTTTAAAAATGCCTCTGTCAGAGAAAACCTTAGACATATGTCACTTATTCAGTTAATGGATACATGATCTACACTGTTGATTGATCTGCTATAGCTGTGCATCCCTGGCCTGTATTATGCAGTTGCTGAATAATGGAAAACAGCAGCTTTTTCATAACAGAAGTTGGACTCTTTGGCTCTATAGAGTGTCTGTGTTCTGTCTCTACCCAGTTAGCACACAGCTGCATAAAGTCTGGGGTGCAAATTGCTCCATTGTATGATTTTTCTTTTCTTCCCCAAACCCCATCTGCAGCTACTAGGTGGGTTAGAGTATTGAACCTTATTTTAAAAGGTTAAAAAAACTTTGGTAAAGTATTCATATGAACAGGATTACTATCCAACTAAAAGCTCACTCTGAACTCATTTAAACCCAGTCATTAAAACCCACATGAAGGTCTTGCTTTATGAAAATGATCAGGCTATGGCAAATATCCAAAGGGAACAAGGTCTACAGTAGTGGTCTTTGTTGTACAGTCTTGGTGTGTGGCTAAGATAGACTAGAGAGCCAATAAAATATAGTATAGGGGCAGTCTCCTAGGTTTCATGGGAAGCCTGGGTGGTATAGTGGTTAGAATGTAGGGCTATGAAGACCTGGTTTGAAATCCTTAGTCAGCTATGAAACTAGGGGCAGTTAATCTGTCCCAGCCTAACCTACATCACAGGATTGTTGTATGAATAAAAGAGAAGAGGGAAAAAACATGGATCCTGCAGTGAGCTCCTAAGAGGAATGTAACATAGATGGCACAATACTTTTCGATGTGATATAAATCTTATTTACTGAATCATTAGCTGTCTCTCAGGTAACAGAGGCATTGTTTCTCATAAAGGTACCTTCCCCACCCTTTCAAAATGAGCCACAAGGTACATTGCAGAATATGCTCAGGGAACAAATGATTATCAGTTTTACAATGTCTGCTCTCCGCCCCATCATATCTGACATATGAAATTAATTTTCTTCTTTTTTATTTTTTTCACCTCCATGTTATAGTTCCAGACCATTAAATGAAAAGTTCATGCTTCATAGAAATAAGAAAGAAAGAAAGAAAGAAAGAAAGAAAGAAAGAAAGAAAGAAAGAAAGAAAGAAAGAAAGAAAGAAAGAAAGATAGATACTGGGGAGGTAATTTCTGTTATCCTTTGTTATCCATAGAAAGCCCTCACACAGGGAAATGTTCTGCTGTATGCCCCAGTGTATTCCATAACCATTTCTTTGCAGAACAAGTTTTATACAAAAGAAAACTTAAAGAAAATGCTTATTAGGCTGATGAGGTTGTGCAGTTTATTGAAAGCAAAACCAAAAATAACACAGAGCCACCTCACAGTAAGGTAATGGTATCCAATTGAAACCGTTACTTTTGGCATTTCATTGAATGTTTCTGGAATTTTTGATTTGCTTTATTTTAAAGGCACTGAAAAAAGAGCAGCTATTCTGTGCCAGTTTATTCTTAATTCTTCTAACTTTTTTAAAGAGTAGGTTTCTTACAGTGCAATCTTAAGTACAGTTATACTCTTCTAAGCCCATTAACATTAGAAGGCACCAAGACAGGCATCCGAAATAAAATTGAGCTTGAACGGAAACTGGGTTCTTCTATACCATGGTTTTTCTACCTGCAGTTGAGTTATACAGGTCCCTGCCACACGGGGGGGGGGATGCGCGGGCAAAGTGTGGCTTTTGAAAGCCGCACCAAAATAGGCATGTGGTGGTGGGATCACACAGATCCCGTGAGCCACTGCGCACTTTCTCCCCAGCACGATCAGATGCCGGGGAGAAAGTGACGAAACAGAGAGGGAGGCTGCCGAACTGCGCATGTGTGAGCATGCGCAGTTCGGCCAGGAGCCTTGGATGCGCCGGCAGAAGGACGCGCTTTTCTGGTAAGTCCACCTCTAGGGGTGGTTCTTTTTTGCAGCGGGTTTTCGGCCTGAAGGTCCGGATCGGGGATGGGTGCGCGCCGCTTCCCAGATGTTGCGATGCGATCGCGCCCGTTTGCTGCGCCCCCGATCCGTCCCTCTCCCGGCCCAAACCCTTACGTGTGACTGAGGCCTTACTTAACCATATTAATATAAAGAATGTAATGGCTCAACCCCAAACTGTTTTAGAATTAATAATAAGAGACTATGATTCACAAAATAAAGGTCTTATCTCAAAATTATATTCCATATTGATTAAAAACTCATGTTCCAAACTCCTACCTTATCAAACTGCCTGGCAAAAAGACAGTGTAGAATCACTCACAGATGAAGTCTGGGAGAAACTGTGGAACTTGACCAGCTTTAAGACCAAGGTAATGCCCATTAGATTACAAAACTTGAAGATAATGACTAGGTGGTATGCCACACCAAGAAGACTTTCTTACATTTCTCCAAATCAGTCTCCAATGTGTTGGAAAGGATGTCACCAAATTGGAGACTTTGCACATTGCTGGTGGCAATGTGCTAAAATTAATTTTTTTTGGACAGATGTGTTGCATGTAATCCAAGAGATTACCTCAATACAAATTCCGTTAACCCCAGAGGTTTTATTTTTGAATACTTGGCCAAAAGACCTGTCATTTAGACCATACAAAGCTACTTTGGAAGTCATGCTGGATGCAGCAAAAACTGCGATTGCGTTTTACTGGAAGGATAATAAAGCACCCAATATAGAGGTGTGGTTTAGGAAATTATGGAGCCATTACTTAATGGATGCAGTCACAAATAAATTAAATTACCTATCTCAGAGACCGACTCTAACAACCTTTACAGACAAATGGTTTCCAGTGCTTGACTACCTATCCCAACAATTTATATCTTCTGAATGGACCCAATATCACAAATGGATTTAAAGACAAAACTTTTGTACTACAGAAGTAATGATTTCTTAATAATTAGGAATACTTCCCCTTTCAGTTCCCTTTTACTTTATTTGTTTTCTTCTTTTTATTTTAGTTTCTTAAATATTTTATGTTACATAAGATTGGTTTAAAAAAGGGAAGATATACTGTTGATTATTCTATCACTTGAACAGAAACAAATTCCTATCAATACTACAAATTTCTACAAGTAATAATATCGTAAATACAACTGATGCAATGATATAGTTTACTCAATGTGTTATATTTCCTTTTTAAACAGTTATGTAACCAATTGTAGTATCAATGTTAACACTATTTACAAAAATCAATAAAATATAAATATAAAAAACATTAGAAGGGAATAACTGTGTTTAGGATTGCACTGTTAATCATGCAGACACAAATGTTCTTCAGTCCAGGAGCATGTATTGTCTTGAGCTTCATTATCAGTTGTAACAGGATTCCTTTTGTGCTAGACATACAGGTGCATGCCCACGTTTTATGAACAAAAAGGTTTCATGTCAATCATAGTTTTTCAAATATAAGAACAGAAGAACAGAAGAGAAGCCAATGCTGTCCATCCAGTCCAACACTCTGTCACACAGTGGCCAAAAATACCAGGTGCCATCAGGAGGTCCAGCAGTGGGGCCAGGACACTAGAAGCCCTCCCACTGTTGCCCCCCCCATCAAGCACCAAGAATACAAAGCATCACTTGCCCCAGACTGAGAGTTCCTACCTATACCTTGTGGCTCATAGCCACTGATGGACCTCTGGGCACCTCATTTTCCCCTGTATCTCCTTTCCTATTCCATTTCTTTTTCCCTTGCTCCTAGCAGCCCCCATATCCTCATCTTTCCTTGCTTCCTTATGTCTTTCCTCCCCCCCATTTTTGCCCCTTTCTCCTGCCTTTTACTGACAGAAATCAGACTTGAAAGCTAGCTATACTGTTGTGGTTGCCTAGCAACCCCACAATGGCCACAGTAAAGGTATTCATTTTTTAAAAGTGCAGGTGCTGCTTCTATTATTTTGTAACGCACCCAATATTTTTTTTAAAGATTTCAGATTTTTGTGCAAACCTGTGGCTTTTCTCAAGTTTGTAGAATGTGCCGTGTACGGGTGTGCATGGGAAAAAATTCAGTATTTTTCAGGTTTGGGTAAACCAAACCCCAAAAATATTGGTAAATGCCAATATTCCTGAATCCCAGTATTGGTATGATACTGGGATTCAGGAAATACTTGGCACTGAGGAAAATATTTGGCTTGCCAGAAAAGCATGTCAGTTTCACTCCCCCTTCACTTCCAAGAGGAGGGGGAGTGAGACTGACATGCTCTCCCTCCCCTGAGCTTCCCCAGCTGGCCTGCTGCTGCAGGCTAACTGGAGAAGTGAAGGCAGATCAGGGAGGCATCTTTAAATGTCTCCCCTTCCCTTCCTCTCCCCAGCTAGCTTGCCAGTGTGGGCTGGCCGGGGAAGCAAAGGGGAGACATTTAAAGATGCCTCCCCTTTTCTCTCTTCGCTTCCCCAGCTGGCCTGCCATGGCAGACTGGCTGGGTAAGTGAAGACCGATTGGAGTGGCATCTTTAAATGCCTCCCCTTTGCTTCCCCTCCCCAAGGCAGGCTGGATGGGGAAATGAAGAGAGAAGGAGTCTAGAAAGTTAAAACCCCTTCTTTCTCCATTTAAACTTCCCTTGGCTGGGGAGTTGCGCCACAGAGGCAGCATGTGTCCCAAAGGCAAGGGAAAGTGTTTAAAGTTTAAACACCTTCCCTTCACTGGAGAGGCATGCTGAAGAGACGCACCTCCCCAGCAAAGGTATTCCCTGAATGAATTCCAAATAGATTCATTTGGGACAATAATAGGGAAAAAAGCTGTGTAAAAATATATCAATATATTACTAAAGGAAAGCATATAACAATGTTGTACAATGTACAATCCAAAGTCTGTAATATACAATTGTTCAAAAGGCATTCGGGATACTCACTGTTTCAGTTCAAGTAGACAGAATTCAAATATGCAATACTCGATATTCCAATTCAAATGTGCAGAATTCAACAAAGGTTCCGGATTATGTGTTTCGTTTCGGATATCTTCTTCAACCAGTTTTCAAAATTCCATTCAGTGTATCAAAAGTTATACAAAGTATCAGAATATCTAATGACGGGTGCCCAGTCACTATTTATAAGAAATCAATTCTATGACTTTACCAGCTCAGTAAAGTTGTAGAATTGATTTTGTGTTACTGTGTGATCTCCTCTGCTCTTGCCGAATAGATTCAGCATTCATTTGGGGAATCCCTATTCAGCCAGCCAAATCAGATCAGAGAATAGGCATTATTCGGGGAGGTTTCAGTTCAGCCAAACCGAATGCACATCCCTAGTGCTGTGTTGTCTGTTTGTGACTCCAGTCTCTGGATTTAAGTATCCACAAATGGGGCCACATTGAGAATTAGATACACGAGTGAGAACTTGTAAGACTCACATCAGGGAACCCATCCCCCCACTTGCTACTGAGGTGAGGCACAGCTGCCTGCCACCTCCACCACCACTGCTGGGCCCGGAGAAACTCCTGGGCAATGACTGGCCCAAAGTAGCTCTCAACCTTCAACTGCACTTTCACTGGGCCCAGAGTGGCTTTCAACTACCACAGTCAGGGCTGGAGCAACTCCTGGACTCTGCCTGCAGTCTCCACTAGGTCTGAAGAGGCTCCTGGTCTTGCTCCTGCTGCAGCTGGGCCTGGCCTGGCTCCCAGCCTTTGATGCTGGCCTCCAACACAGGAGGTAGGTCTGTTGTCTATGCCCGGACAGACAATGCTCTTTTATTTTGGGGTGGTGGTGGATATAATCCCCCCATGTATTTTTAAATGTTTTCAGGGTTTCCCTTTAAACTTAGGGGGGGGGGGTTCCTCAAAATTTTCAGAAGCATCTGCTTTTTGTCAGTATGACCCTAATCTATGGATTGAAACATCTGCAAATCAGTCCATTCTTAACTATTAGCATGTAAGTTTAACGGTTGGTGGTTAGTGATGACTGGAGAGAGAGCTCTTTTTCTGTGTGGTCCCATCCCCCCCGCTGCACGTCCAGACAACTCCATGAGGCCCCAACATTGTGTTTTAGGATGCAGGTTAAAGCTTGTTTTATTCTCTGAGATTCTGAATGCTAATTTTATTTTTGTTTTTGCTTTTTGTTGTTTTTAGAGTGCTTTTTTGTCTGAATTTATTATCATTTAAAATTTCATTTTGTGTTATTTTTCTGTCTTAAAATAGGCTTTATAATCTAGTTTTTATTTATGAGCTATTGTAAAGGGAAAGTTGGATATAAATAAAAAATAAACAATACACTATAATACAAAACTAGTTCTTTAATCAACCCCATGTCTATTTGGCAGGGAGAAATAGCTGTTGACAATATCCACTGAGAAACAAGTAAGCATACAGCCTACAGGGAAAGAAGCTTACTGTATTTCAAAAGCTGAATTTTCTCCTCAAATTGTTCTCTATTTCATGCACATTGTCTTCCTAAGCATGAAATAGCTGAGCAGCATTTTTTATAAGTAATCTGCTCTCCCCTTTTCTTTTTGCTGAGAAGACACAGGCTGAGTACCAGAGAGCATGAAGCCAGCTGCAGACCTAATTCCCAAGGAAGTCTGAACAGGTGGTTTGAATTTTACCGGCAGGTGTTACTAGTTCCTGTGTCAAGGACAGACTGCTCTCTACCTCTTGTACAAATTCTGGATCTGAAAATCTCTCTCTTGAAAGAAACATTTCAAAGCCAAACAAATTTGTTTCTGTCATAGTCTGAATTCTTATTCCCACTGTGGTGCTCATTATGATTGTAATTACAACATTTTTTTGAATGTGCTAGTTCAGCAGCTCATATTGTGCTCATGGAATAATTAGATTTGTTTTGGCTTCTATGCTCTTGCTTGTGCAATAGTCCAAATGTTGGCACTTTAAATGGAGTCTGAGTTCAAACACATATTGGTTGTTCAGAATGCAAGCACATATGGAAGGTTTGCATCTGTGTGATATTTTTGATGTTGTCATTAAAGAACATTGTTAAAGTAGCCCTGGCAGATAGAGTTAGAAATAGTTTTTCTTTTAATTTTAACTTCATTAAAATGAGGTTAAAGAAAAATGCATAATAAATTGTAACATCTACAGAGCTCTCTGGAAGAAGAAGAAGAAGAAGAAGAGGAGGAGGAGGAGATTGGATTTATACCCCGCCCTTCACTACCCAAAGGTGTCTCAGAGCGGCTTACAAACTCCTTTCCCTTCCCCTCCCCTCCCCACAACAGACACCCTGTGAGGTAGGTGGGACTGAGAGAGCTCTTGACAGAAACTGCTCTTTTTCAAGAACAGCTCTTATCAGAACTACGGCTTGCCCAAGGTCATCCAGCCAGGTGCAAGTGGAGGAGTGGGGAATCAAACCTGGTTCTCCCAGATTAGAGTCCGCGCACTTAACCACTACACCAAACTGGCTCTCACTACACCAAACTGGCCCTCAAACGGGAAAAGAGTACTAACTGTTGCATGTAGTTAATTTTTGTATTTCTTATGTATAAATGTATAGAAAATATTTTTATACCTTTAAAATAGCAAGTTAATCCATTATTATGATGTATACTACATGCTATGGTTATAAGTGTACAGAACCTCCCTGGTAGGTGGACCTGGAAAATATGTGATATTACATTATCTTATTGTCTCCACCTGTTTTTTGTTTCATGGGCTGCTGCATATGAGGGGCGGGAGAATGATAATATAGCGATGTTACTCATGCCACATTTTTTTGTTTATATTTACTAATGATGAACAAGAAGAGATTTAATTTATACCCTGCCCTTCACTACCCAAAAGAGTCTCAAAACGGCTTACAATCCCTTTCCCTCACCCTCCCTCCCCACAACAGACACCCTGTGAGATACCTGGGGCTGAGAGAGCTCTACTGAGAACTGCCCTTGAGAGAACAGTTCTGAAAGAACTTATGACTGACCCAAGGTCACACCAGCAGCTACATGTGGAGGAGTGGGGAATCAAATCCGGTTCTCCCAGATTAGAGTCAACGCTCTTAACCACTACACCAAACTGTGAGACAGCAGTTTTCCTGACTGACGCAAAGTATGGGCATTTGGGCAACCAGGACAAAACTACATGGTACCAGTGACTCAGAAATGCTGGGGAAAATGGCATCCCCATGTTAAGCTTTCCCCTTCTGCCTGTAAAATTACATGTACCAATACTGCTTCACATTACTCCTTTCTCCCGGATACAGTTTGGTAAATGCAGAATGTAATAATGTGTTAGCATGAAATTAGTATTCCTTCATGTTATAACTGAGAGTGAGTGAGAGAATTCAACCCATGTTGTCTACAGAAAGTTATGCTGGTATTACAGAAAGAAGCAAATAATAAAATCCAACATGTTCCTTTTTTGAAGGAAAAAACCCAACCCCTCAGAACAAAGGCCCTAGTTAGAATCTAGCTTTAATTACTCATATCATCTTAACATGTGTTATTTTAATGTTGGCATCTGAGAAGAATTACCCCCATTCTATGTTTGTTTGTCTTTAATGTTTGTATGTTTTTGAAATTTTTTTTAAATAAAATTCTATCCCTCCATGGGGTAGTTTAAAAAAAGAGAAAAAAAAAGAGCAAAGGCCCTAGGGGAACGTTTCAGTTTCTGTGAAGAGAGCCTAATGCATAAGGTCTTTAAGGTCTTTCTTAATCCTACATCCTTACCAGTATATAGTGATATTGGTTGTGACCAAACAGTTTAGAAGTGAAAGTAAAGTCATTTTCAGCTGCCATGTTGGAATGTTCCTAGGCCCTCTCTCTCATCTTGATCTGGAAATAATAAGGTTTCTCCCCTGTTGCTCCCCTATGCAAGATCTCTTGGTTGCTAGAACCAGTGAGCCTGGAGTCAGTGAGTGCAACATTGTAGAGTGCTATTATAGCCAAACTATAGACAGCAAGACACAATTCGGGTGGGAGCTGTGGCTGGCTGCATACAGCCTGCAGGCTGTATGTTATGCAATCCTGTCTTTGAGTATGGTTGAAAGGAACATGGTGCAGTCAATAAGCAGATTATTGCCTGTATATCCATGATGTTGTGCTTTCATGCCAATAAAGGTTTTGTCTGTTGTTGATGGAGGAGGATTATAAAATGATGAATGAATTAAAGATAGTGGCTAGATGAAATAACTGTGTCGTAATAGGTGATTTTAACTACCCACACATTGATTGGGTCAATATGTGTTCAAGTCGGGAAAAAAAGATTGAGTTTCTAGACACTAATGACTGTGCTATGGAACAGAAGGTTACAGAACCTACCAGGACCTGGTGAGATATGTAAAAGTGATTGCACCACTTGGGAACAGTATCCATAATGTTATTGAGTTCAACATTTGTATAAATAGGGAGTTGCCCAAAAAGACTGACACAATCACTTTTAACTTTAAAAGGGGTAACTTCTCTGATATGAGGGGACATGTGAGGAAGAAACTGAAAGGAAAAGTAGAAAGGGTCAAAACCATTGGGGAAGCTTGGAGACTATTTAAAACTACAATCCTAGAAGCTCAGAAAAAAATATATACCGCAGGTTAGGAAAGGCACACATAGGTATAGAAAAAAACCTGCATGGTTAACAAACAAAGTAATGGAAGCTGTTAAAGGTAAAAAGGATTAAGTGGTGGAAAGCTAGTTTCAGTGAGGTTGATAAAAGGGAACACAGGCTGTGGCAAATAAAATGCAAGTCCGTGATCAGGCAGGCAAAAAGGGAATATGAGGAGCATATAGTAAAAAACATAAAGACCAACAGTAAAACTTTCTTCAAATACATTAGAAGCAAGAAACCAGCCAGGGAGGCAGTGGGGCCCTTAGATGAGCAAGGGGTAAATGTAGTGCTGATAGGAAATGTCTGAGAAGCTGAATGCATTTTTTGCCTCTGTCTTCACTGTGGAAGATGATGACAAGAGAGGAGGTTTTATGACTGATAGACCACTTAAAAACTAATAAATCACCAGGCCTGAATGACATACATCCAAGAGTTCTGAAAGAACTCAAATGTGAACTTGTGGATCTCCTGACAAAAATATGTAATATTTCCTTAACATCTGCCTTCATTCCTGAGGAC
>NW_015163622.1:305868-334206 GCF_001447785.1 Gekko japonicus
GGCTCGGCAGCAGCAGGCACTGAAATTCAAATCTGAAGGGCGGCTTGTCACCGCTCTTGCCTCAGACGGACCCAGCTGAGAAGGAGACGGAGCGAAGGCCGAGCGAGCGAGCGCCATCGGCGGTGCCTGCAGACATGGACCCTTTCACCGAGGTACGCGGCGCTCGTGGATGGGAATCGCGAGGCTGGGGGAAGGGGCCCCCGGAGCTTGGTGTGTATGGAAGGGATGCTGAAGGAGGGAAGCCGGGGTGGGGTAGGTTTCTTTGTGTCCAGCGTGTGGAAGGAGAGAGCTCGCTTCCTGCACCCCCGCGTCCTTAGAGGAAGGCCCCTCCGGGGGGGTTGTTAGCTAGGCTGGCTTCTGTGTCAAGGCCGGTCCTCCCCCCGGCTGTGCGGCGGCGGCGGCGAGGCTGGCTACAGAGCGTTCCCTGCGCATGCGCAGGGGACGCTCTGTAACTTTTGGGGGGATTTAAATATCCCCCCCGATATTTTTTTTTAGTTTTTAGATTTTTATGCACCCCTGGGGACTGCCCCAAGAGTGCACAAAACTCTCCCTCCCCCCCAAGTGGCCCCGGAGCACGGATTTAGCGATCCGCACAGACGGGGCCACTTGACTATTAGATATATAGATATGGAGCAGAAGTCCATCAGTGGCTATTAGCCACAAGGTATAGATAGGAACTCTCAGGCTGGAGCAAGTGATGCACTGTATTCTTGGTGTTTGGGGGGGCAACAATGGGAGGGCTTCTAGTGTCCTGGCCCCACTGCTGGACCTCCTGATGGCACCTGGTTTTTTTGACCACTGTATAACAGAGTGTTGGACTAGATGGGCCATTGGCCTGATCCAACATTGGCTTCTTTTATGTTCTTATGCCTGTTACCCAGACTGACCATCCAGCTGATGGTGGAGAGCAACAGGCTACCTGAAATGCCCAAATGCCCAGGCAAGAGGTACTATTGTTGCTGATTTAACAGACAGACAGGTATTAAGGGTCATTAAGATGTCAACTGCCAGGGCTGTTTGGGCTGAATTACAGAGGTTGTACATAAAGTCCTCTTTAAAGAGCCAGCTGTATCTTCAGAAATGCTTATTTAGCATAAGAATGCAAGAAGGAGAAAACCTCTGAGAGCATCTTGACAGAATGCTAGACTTGGCTGAACAACTGAGAGCTGCAAGAAAGGAAATTCCAGATGAGGATATGCTTGTGTTAATTTTAATCAGCCTGCCAGAATCATATGAAAATATAGTCTCTAATTGAATCCAATGATTTCTGCCTCCAAAACATTATCAATCAATTGGAGGATGCATACACAACCAGAGAATTCAGGAAATCTGAAAGCAGATCTAAGAAATCAGAGACTAGCCAAACAGCTTTGAATATAAATAACAAAGGTGAGAGAATTTGTCACTCTTGTGGGGAATGAGGAGGAATTGTTTTAAAGCTAATTCGAGAAGCTTTTCCCAAAGGAGAGAGGAGGGTACAGCAGCAAAAAGGCACCAATTAAAGTTAAGGAGCAGCCGATAAAGAAATGTTTTCTATTATCACTGGGAGCCACAAAAAGTGATATATGGTTTATAGATTTTGGGACCATGGTGCACAAGTTTGCTCACCTTTAAGACCAACAAAGGTTTATTCAAGGTATAAGCTTCCGTGTACATGCACACTTTTCCAAATACACTGGAATCCTCCCTAGGATTCAACAGGGATATTAGTTTTTTATCCCATTACATATGCTAACTCATTCAGTCATCACATATGTATTTTCAACAAGAAGGACTATAAATCCTCTGTATTTTAGTGTATGTCTTTTTCAGAATAGTGTATTAGAATACTGAATATAATGCAAGGAATATTGGGATGTCAGCTGACAACATTACATCCAGCTCAAAATATCCTGTTAAGTGCCCTCCATGCCTGAGAGGAGATTCTGATACTTCCCACAATTAGACATTTATCTGCTATTGTGACATATCTATTGCTTTACATCTGTTGACCTTATAACCTTAACTTGTTACTTAGTTTTTCACTTTGCATAACATAAACATCATCATAACAAATTTTGAGTCCAATGGCATTTTTAAGATCAACAAAAGTTTATTCAAGGTATGAGCTTTCGTGTGCAAGGCAGGCTTTTTCAAATACATTAGAATGACAGTCAAGGTTGAAACTTATAGCCAGAAAATGAACTGCAAACTAACATGCAACATGATGAAGATCAAGATATGCAAAGTGACACTAAATAACAAGTAAAGGTTATAAGGTCAACAGTTGTAAAGCAATAAATATGTCAAACTAGCAGATAAATGTCTAAAGATGTCTTTTTGAATTGTGGGAAGTGTCTGGGAATTTTCATTCCCTACGCCTCCCTCCAAAAATGCTGTTATGTCAGTAGACATCCTAATATCCATTGCATACATTCAGTATTCTAATATACTATTCTGAAAAAAGAACTACACTAAAATACATTAAAATTCAGAGGATTTATAGTCCTTCTTGTTGAGAATACATATGTGAGGACTGAAGGAGATAGCATGTGTAATGAGATAAAAAACCAATATCTCTGTTGAGTCCTGGGTAGATTTTTGTTCCAAGTGTCGTAATACTTGTAATCCAGCAATTTCCCTTTCATTTCTGTTTCCGAAGTTCCCTTGTAATAAAACAGCTACTTTGAGGTCACCTATTGAATGTCCTGGAAGGTTGAAGTGTTCTTCTACAGGTTTTTCAATCTTGTGATTCCTGATGTCAGATTTGTGTCCATTTATTGTCTGGTGTGGGGTTTGTCCTGTTTGTCCTATGTAGAGAACCGAAGGGCATTGTTGACATTTAATGGCATATACAATGTTAGAAGATGAGCAAGTGAATAAGCCTCTGATGGTGTGGTTGATGCTGATAGGCCCAGTGATTTTGTCTGCGTGTATATGGCAGCAAAGTTGGCATCTGGGTTTATTGCAAGCTCTGGTCCCAGTGTCCATGTTCAAATGAGATGTTGCATTATTGTGGGTGAAGAGCAATGTTCCCTCTAAGCTGAGTTAGTGTGAGCTAGCTCACAGTTTTTTAGCCTCCAGTTCACACCTTTTTGTCTTAGCTCAGGAAGGATGGCTTCAGAGCAAACTAATTTATGCAGTAGGCAAATTGCTTCCTCACAACTTTAATGCCAGTAGCTCACAAAACAGAATTTTTGCTCACAAGAGGGGGCATTGGTGAGGAGTCGTTTGAGACTCTAGAGTTTGGACTCTAAATTTGTTGTACTGCTTCAGACCAACACGGTTGACCAACTGGATCTATAAACATCATCATGTTACATGTTAATTTGCTGATAAGTTCCTGTCTATACGTTTGAACCTCACCTACCATTCCAATGTATTTGAAAAAGTGTGCATGCACGCAGAAGCTCATACCTTGAATAAACCTGTGTGGGTCTTAAAGGTGCCTCTGGACTCTAAATTTGTTCTACTGCTTCAGACCAACACGGCTGACCATCTGTATCTGTTTTTAAGCACTAGATGAGCAAAAGAAAGAGAAATTAAGTGTTGCAGATGGACACCCCGTAAGGGCTGAAGGCATGGGCAGTGGGGCAATAAAATGCAAGCTTCTTGGTAGTGAAACCTAAGAAGTGCTCATTACAAACTGCCCATGTCCTAAAGGTAGCACATAACCTTATCTCTGCAGAGCAATGGAAAATAAAGGAAAGATGGCATCTTTTGGAAAGAGATGTTTTATCATACAGAGAGGAGAATTAATTGCAACTGGGATTGTGAGTCAGGATTTGTACTCTCTTGAAGCCACAAGGTATAGATAGGGACTCTGGGGCAAGTGATGCTCTGTCATCTTGGTGCTTGGGGGGGTCAACAGTGGGAGGGCTTCTAATGTCCTGGCCCCCCTGGTGGACCTCCTGATGGCACTGGTATTTCTGGCCACTGTGGGATACAGAGTGTTGGACTTGGATGGGCCTTTGGCCTGATCCAACATTGGCATCTCTTATGTTCTTATGTTCTTAAGCTTAAACACAGAAAGCAAATCTTGCAATGCAATGAAATCATGAAAATTTCTCCAGGCTGTGGCAACACTGATTAGGACCCAAGGACAATTATGTAATTAGTCAACTTAAAAGCCAGAACTTCTGAAACAGCCATTTTCTCCAGAAGCAGAATAAATGTTTTAAATAAACTATAAATAAGTGATTGATATAGCCTGGAGATCCGTTGTAATTCCAGGAGATCTCCAGCTCTCACCTGGAGGCTGGTGACTGTAATTGCTTTCCCAGAGAGTTTCATGGTGAGAAGAGATTTGAACCTGGGTCTCCCAGTTCCCACTATACCACACTATGTTTCAGAATACAGAAAGTCCAAAAACCATTTTTAAAGAATATTTCCCACTTAGGCTAATGCAATGTGAGTTGCTGTGTTCAATGACATAATGCATCTTAATACTGGGCCACTAGTCATGCACAACAAAGTATTACTAGATCAGAGTTTGTATTTTTTAAAAAATAGATTGAAAATCACATTTTTACTCTAGATAAATTCACTTGGAATAGTTGCTATCCTCTGGTTTATCTCTCCCTTATTATAATTGAATAGCAACGTTCTATATTGAACGTTCTAAATTTGGCCCCTTTAGTGTTTGGCTGGAATAACTGTCAGTCAGAAGACGCTGGCTGGGTTGACTGGCTGCTTTGTGAAGTCCCGCCCAGCATTTCAAGGTCTTTTGCAAATGGAAGCTGATTGGACTTCACTCCATTCCACACCTCAAACTCCCCCCCCCGCAAGGCAGTTGGAATTTTCAGTTGCATAGACAGATACAATGCCATACTCCCCACCCTACTGTATTCTGAGGTAAAATATGTCCTCACTCAGAACACAGCACTTACCCTTCAAAAGAAACAAACCCAATAACACAATCATGCCACACCACAAAGACAACAGATCACACCACAAGCAGAATACCACAAGGCAAAAAATGATAGGAAAAGGTGCCAGCAGTCACCCCATTACTGCCACAGAGAGCGCTTCAGAGGATGGTGTGCAGGTCCCAGGTTCATGTTTTAAAAGCAGCCTGGGGAATTATGGACCATTCACACACTTTCAACCTTAACATACCTCATAGAATAGTTGTGTGGATCATATGAGGGAGAGGAGAATGATGTCAGCTGCTTTGGTTCCCACTGCAGGGAAAGACTGCCCTTTCTGAGGCTGGGGGCGGGGGATGTAAACCTGAAGACAGACAGGCAGATAACGGTAGGCTGATGGTTGCCGGGAAAGGACATAGGGTTGCCAACTCCAGGTTGGAAACTTCCAGGATATTTTGGGGATGAAGCCTGCTGAGGGTGGGGTCAGAGGAGGAGGAGGAACAGGGGTACCTCAGACAGATACAATGCCATACTCCCCACCCTCCAAACAAGCTGTTGCCAGTCTCCAGGTGACAGCTGGAGAGCTCTTAAAGCTCTGGTGCTAATTCAAAGTGTTGCAATTTTGTGTTTTGGAAAATCTTTAGGAATTGTTTGGTGCATTTACGATGGGGCACCCACCCAGAGCCTCTGGCATTTTCTCACTCTGCTGGCATCAAAACCAATTTAAGGCAAAATAAGAGGCTACTGAGAGGGGAGGAGATAAAGTTGCTAGCTTAAGGTACGGAAATTCCTGGTGATTTGAGGAGTGGAGCCTGGAGAGGGGCCCCTCAGACAGGTACAGCGCCATAGACTCCACCCTCCAAACCAGCCATTTGCTCCTGGGGAACTATTTTTGCCATTCTTGGCCCAGCAGCCATCAAACCATTCTCTTCAACCCCCTGCTGTGCAGCTGACTTTCCCCTAGGGTTGCCAATCTCCAGGTGGGACCTGGAGATCTCCCACTGCTACAATTGATCTCCAGATGACAGAGATCAGTTCCCCTGGAGAAAATGGCTGCTTTGGAGGGTAGACCCTATGACATTATACCTGCTGAGTCCTTCCGCCCCCCCCCAATGCTGCCCTCTACAGAATCCACCCCCCAAATCTCCAGGTATTTCCCTCCTTAGAGCTGGCAACCCTACTTTCCCCTCAGTGCCTGTTGGTAGGCAGCTAAGCTTGGTCCTGTCACCTACTTTGGCCTTTTGGAGAAAACATATTGGGGCCAGTCCTGATAGGGTTGCCAACTCCAGATGGGAAATTCCTGGAGGTTTGAGGGATGGAGCCTGAAGAGGGTGAGGTTTGAGGAGGGGTGGGAACTCAGACATGTACAATGCCATAGACTCCACCCTCAAAACCACTCAGTCCCTCATGGGGAACCATTGTTGCCAATCTCCAGGTGAGGGCTACAGATCACTCAAAATTACAACTGCTCTTCAGGGAGCAGAGATCAGTTCTTACAACTGCTCTGCAGAAGGGAGGGCAGAAGTCAGCTGAAGTCAAAGGGCAGATAATGGTAGGTTGATGGTTAGCTGGGAAGGAGATGGGGTTGCCAACTCCACCCTCCAAACCAGCCATTTTGTCCTGGGTAACAATTGCTGCCAATCTCCAGGTGAGGGCTACAGATCACTCACAATTACAACTGCTCTTCAGGTAGCAGAGATCAGTTCCTCTGGAGAAAACAGTGGACTCTGTCATTATACCCTGCTGAGGTCACCACAGCAAATTGACACTGTTTGCCCAAAGCCAGAGCACTCCCCCAGAGCCTCTTTCTAGATCCCGTTGTATTGTTTTCACAATGGGCTTTACTGCTAGTTACTTAAGAATTTAAGAAATGTCTGTCCTGAATTCACTCAATGGTCCACCTTGGTCAATGCTCCATCTCCAGCCAGATAATCCTGGGAAACTCACAAGTGGAACAGTCATTGCTTAGAGTCACACTTTGCCACCATACTGGCCCTGAGAAAGTGGAATAAAGCTAATGTATGTATATAGAGCATTATACCATACATACATAATGGTCCTGTCCATACGAGGCCTTTTGGGCCGGGAGCGGGACGGAACGGGGGCGGAGCAAATGGGCACGATCCCACGGCAACATCTGGGCATCGTTGCCTGCCCGTCCCTGTTTCGTCCCAAACGCCGATACCGCGCAGCAAAAAAGCACCACCTTCCTAGGTGGTTGTATCCCTTGGAGCGGCTCAAGGCGGGCCGTGGGATTGGCCGGTGCGTCCTTGCGCCGCTGCATCTCGGCCCCCAGCCGTACTGCGCATGCTCGAGCATGCGCAGTTTGGCAGCCTCCCCCTCCCATCGGACTCTTGCTCCCCGGTATCTGATCGTGCCGGGGAGCGATGCGCCACGGCTGAGGGGATCCGTTGGAATCCTGCCGCGGCGTCTCAAGTTCGGTGCGGCTCTGATTAGCCGCGTTTCAGCCATCCCGTGTGGCAGCAGCCAATATCTCTATTGAACAGCTGAACATTCTTAATAAATATTGGCCTTATTAATATTACTTGTGTAACCTATTTTGGATGCAGTTAACACTGAACACTGCAGCTTCATAGCCAAGTTGAAAATTTGCCATAATATATGATCTTATACTTAAAAAATGTGAACAGGATTTGTCACAGTTTCCATCTCAAACAGGATTAAATGACTGAAATCCTGTCCTGCATTTCCTCTCTCTGACTTTATATATTGTGCCAATAACTCTTGAGTCGCCTTTATCTCATTTTTTATTTTAAAATGTCTGAGGGAAATAAAAATACTACCTTAACCTTCCCTCGATGGCCTATTTTCCAGTAGAAAGTTGTTTACAGATTGGAAATTGAAGTGAAAATGATGAGGAAAAGTAATACTTCTGAGGGACACAATTCCTACAGGAACAAGCATAGATTGTGTCACAGACATGATTACACATTCAGGTAAATCTCATAGGTGTTGGCATATGTTGCACATGTAACTTCCTTTTCTTTTTATATGAAAGTCAATGTTTGAATGCATGGTGACATCTTATATTCCAGTAGCGAAGTCGGGCAAATCTTTGGATACTTAAATTTGGTGGCCACAGCTGTGAATAGGCAAGGTGGATCTTTCCACAAATCTGAAAAAGGCCCCAGGTTTGCAGAAAAATGTGAAATCTTAAAAAAAAATTACAATGAGGAGTTTAAAAAAAACCCAAAATGATAGGAGTGTCTGTAGCTTTTAAAATTGGATTCCCTCAGTGGCTGTTGCTAGGCAAGCACAACATTCCAGGATTCAGTTTCTGTTAGTAAAAGTAAGGAGGGGACAGGGGCCTTTTCAGGCCTGTTTTGGTCTCTGAGATAGGATTCATTGAACCCAGGCCTGTCTAGGCTTGCCAGCTCCAGGTTGGGAAATTCCTGGAGATTTTGGGTGAAGTCTGAGGAATGCAGGGTTTGGGGAGGGGAGAAGCCTCAGCTGGATACAATGCATGCATTTTGTCCAAAGTGTTGTGTCTTCACCATATCTAAATACATATTAAGCTTGAACCTCAGCCAAGATTCTAATCTGTGACAATACCATTGGCTGAAGTATTATCTGTAACCAATCAAATGTAAGAGAACGGTGCTGGAGGGATCTATGTTTATTGGATGTTATATCTGTATTATGATTGGACCTTAACTATGTGAGGGCGTGGCTACACCAGCCCGGGATTGTTTAAAAGAGAGCTAGGTTCCACTGTTGTTGTTGCTGTGTCATCGTGTGCTGTGTGATCTTTGGATGTTCTTGTTCTTAATAAAGCTGAGTCACTTGTTACTTACAACGTTGTTGAGTTGCATACTTAACACAAGGGGACAGATCTCTGTTGTCTGGAGTTTAGTTGTAATTCTGGGGGATCTCTAAGTCCCACCTGAAAGCTGGCAACCCTAGGCCTGGCAGCACACTCTGGGTGACATAATACTACCCAATTTGCATGACTCAAGTACACCTGGTTGCTTGCTACTGTTCAGTGGCAGCCACCTTATGAAAGCCAGTGTAGTGTAGCAGTTAGAGCTTCGGAGAAGGGTCTGCGAGACCCAGGTTCAGATCTCCATCTTGCTATGGAAGCTGACTGGGTGAATTTGGACCGGTTGCATACTTTCAGTCTAACCTACCTCACAGGGCTGTTGTGCAGATAAAAGGACAAGAGAATAATGTAACCTGCTTTTGTCCCCACTGTGGAGAAAGACTGTAGATTTCCTAGAAAGAGGCTGCAAGGGGAGGGAGACAGAAAGCTGAAGATAAGACAGGCAGAAAAAAGTTGGTTGGTTGTTGAGTGGAAAGGAAATAGCGTTGCCAACTCCAGGTTGGGCAATTCCTGGAGATTTGAGAGGTGGAGCCTGGGGATGGTGGGGTTTGAGGAGGGGAGGGACCTCAGTCAGGTATAATGCCATAGATTCCACCCTCCAAAGCAGTCATTTCCTCCAGGGGAACTAGCCTTCCCAACCTTCGGATGAGGGCTGGAGATCACCTGGAATTACAACTGCTCCCAAGATGACATTATACCCTCCCCAAACCTCACTGTTCCAAGGCTTTGCCATCAAATCTCCAGGAATTTCCCAACCTGGAGCTGGCAACCCTAAGGGGAATTGATCTCTGTAGTTGGGAGAACCATTGTGATTCCTGGTGAGCTGCTGCCACCACTGCTGCTGTGGGAGGGGAGGAAGCAGGTGAGAGACTGGGAGCGCCACCGTCAACGCTGCTGCAGTGGGGGAGCAGGCAGCAGGCAGGAGACTGTGAGAGTGATGGGGGCAGAAAAAAGTGAGAAAGAGTGATGGGATGGGAGGCAGAAAGAGAAAGAGTGATGATGGGAGGAGCCAGAAAAAGAGTGATGTAATGGGGGGCAGAAAGAAGAAATGACAGGCATGGAGGAGAAAGTAAGAAAAGGAGTGGCAGGAAAGAGAAAGTGTGAGGGAAGTAGGGGGAGAGGGGAGGAAGCAAATGTGGGGAGAATGGGATAGCCACTTCTGTAAGTTTATTGTGGGTCATCATTTGTCTATTCATAATAGTGAGTTGGAATTCTATAACTGTGTTTCCCAGATTAACCATAGTAGCCATCTGCTTGGTATTTGAATCATAGACAATGAGTGCAATCATTTCATTGCCAGAATGTTCTAGAACCTGTGTCAAGGGTCCACAAATACAATATGCTGGGATAAATTTTTGCCCCTGAAGGGAGCTGCCTGGCTCCATAATTGCTATCCTGGAGCAGAAAGAGCTGTGGTGAAAATTATAGTAGAACTTTCCACAGATCCTTTAGCTGGTAAAGAGATGGGATATCTGCTTATCCCCATTCCCTTCTAAGCAGGACCATTTCCAGAACTTGGGGGCCCTTGGCAGAGAGGGCACAGAGGCCCCCTCCTGTGCTCTGCCCACCACCAGACCCCCTACTTGTGCTTCCTTTCCTGCCCACCCACCTTCATGACACTCCAGCCTGTGCCCCCCACTTCTTTCAAGCCCTCCTTCTACCTGTGCTCATAGCTACCTGTACCACTGGCAGCTTGTTCCCTGACAGCACATGGCAATACATACAATTGGAAATGTCACCCCCATGGTGGCCAGAAATGCTGCCACCACTGTCTACCACCTGTATGCCTTTTCTGGTGGCACTGGGCAGTATGTTCACTTGGGAATGCAGGTGGCACTGGCAGAGGATTTGGAAGCAGTGGGGGAAAGGGTGCATGGGTGGGTGGCAAGGGAGGAATGAGTCTGAGGCTGTGGGCCCTACCTTGGGGCCTGGCAGCTGCCCCACCTCAGGGTATGCTGATGCCAGCCTGCTTCTAAACTAGCTGTCTAAGCAAAGTAATTGCTGATCAGGGTTCTGTGTAATCTGAGACCTCTGGGCACTGGTTTTCAAATATGAGGCCAACATGCTTTGAATGACAAAGGACAGAGTAGGGAAGGTGCAAGTATTATATTATATTTGATTGCATGCTGAGAGACAATTAGATAGAATTGGTTGACCTTGATAGCAGGCTTGGGGGAGGTAAACACAGAATCATGTGGCCAAACGGAGGAAAGTTAGAGCTAATTGGCAGTTGAAGGAGGTAACATGCTTTAGTGGTAAAGCATCTGCTTTGCATGCTGTAAATCTCAGGTTCAATTCATGGGATAAAGGGATCCAACTGAGCGTTTTCATGGGATAAAAGTTTTCCACTCATGGACCAGTATTTGGAATACTGTGTGCAGTTCTGGTCACCACACCTTAAAAAGGATATTATAGCTTTGGAAAAAGTGCAGAAAAGGGCAACTCGAATGATAAAAGGGTTGGAACACTTTCCCTATGAGGAAAGGTTAAAGCGCTTAGGGCTCTTTAGCTTGGAGAAAAGACGACTGAGGGGTGACATGATCGAGGTTTATAAGATTATGCATGGGAAAGAGCAGGTAAAGAAAGAGGTACTTTTCTCCCTTTCTCACAATACAAGAACTCGTGGGCACTCCATGAAACTGCAGAGCGGTCAGGTTAGAACGGATAAAAGGAAGTACTTCTTCACCCAAAGAGTGATTAACACATGGAATTCACTGCCACAGGAAGTGGTGGGTGCTACAAGCATGGACAGCTTCAAAAGGGAATTAGATAAGCATATGGAGCAGAGGTCCATCAGTGGCTATTAGCCACAAGGTATAGCTAGGGGCTCTGGGGCAAGTGATGCTCTGTCTTCTTGGTGCTTGGGGGGGGGGTCAACAGTGGGAGGGCTTCTAATGTCCTGGCCCCACTGCTGGACCTCCTGATGGCACTGGTATTTCTGGCCACTGTGTGACACAGAGTGTTGGACTGGATGGGCCTTTGGCCTGATCCAACATTGGCGTCTCTTATGTTCTTATGTAAACACTAGAAATAAGGCCCGTTGTGGAAATAAATACAACGAGATAGGGGGGGGAGTTTGAGGTGTGGAATGAAGTGAAGTCCAATCATCTTCCATATGCAAAAGACCAGGTTGTTGCAGCAGTTGTGGTGTGGGCGGGACCCGGGCTTTGCCTTCTGATTGGTGGCGATATATGCTGAGGAGCAGTGCCATCAGCCATACACTAAGGGAGTGCATTTTAGAATTAGAACTTTGGCACCCACTATTCAATTATATATAAGGAGAGATGCTGCTGCTGCCTCCCCCCTCTTGCTCCAGCCCCAAATGTTCTTCCAATGATGGTTCTGAGGAACAGGGGACCACTTGGCTGGAATGAAACCAAATGAAGTAGGTAGGAGGTGATGTGACAAGAGTTCTGTGTGAGACCCTAGAGAGCTGCTTCCTGTCAGAATAGACAAATAGATTCCAGATAAGGCAGCTTCAGGTTAAGACCGACAGAGCTGCCTGCATATTTATTTATGGTACTGAGGGAGAGGTGAGGGACTCTGGAGCAGAGTAGCTGAACAATTGGCAGAGTGGCATCCAGAGGGACAGACCCAGACAGGCAGAGGGTGAGGCTTTAGAGTTTAGGGTTTCCCAGTATGCTGGGCTGGCTAGACGCCAGGGGAGGAAGGAGGTGATTGGGCAAGAAAGGGAGGGAGGGGTCAGGGTGGGCCCTCTTAAGGAGAGGCTCTCCTGTTGCATGAGGAGGAAGAGGCTAGAAGAGGCTTCCTGACTGTGGAGGAGGCATTCTGGTCTGGGCAAAGGAGGATGAGGGTGGAGCTGAACCCCCTGATCTACCTGTTATGATACCTTGGGGAAACCTGCCCTGAACAGGGTAACATGACAGTGGAGGGCTAGCAGAAGGGGCTTGTGCTAAAAGACCCTCACACTAGTTGGATCATACTTACAGTAATAGGTAGCAATAAGGTAGTATAGGCCACCATCCCTATCCCTTTACCAATGCAGCTTTCTGAACCGTTTCATTACAGTACAGTCTGAGTTGCAACAAAGCATTGTTTTGCAGCTGCATTAATTTGCTTTTCCAGCAACAATGCTGGATCTTTTATAACTGCAAAGCTCTTGAGTTAATAAGTGTCAACTGAACCATATTGAAAGTGGGAAGCATGATGTCCTTCAAGACACCTTCTTTTTCAATCAACATCACTTCCATCTTCTCTGGCTCCAGCTGTGGCTCAAGACCTTTGCTGCATCACCAGGGGTTTGGATAGAGAGATGTAATGTTCCATGTCTCCTGCATATTAATGACATCCAATTTGAAAGCATTTAAACATGACATATTAAATGGTGTAGAAACTACCTGTCCAGAGACTGGACATTCCCCAGACTCCCTTCCCCCACAAAGGCTTTCGCCCAAAGGCTTTTCGAAGAGATTGAATAACATGGCAGATAAGATTACACCCTGTGGAACCTCATAAGACCACTCCCAAACTGAAGATAGCTGATCTCCAGTGGCAGCCCTTTTAGTCTGATCCACAAGGAATGATGTAAATCAGTCCAAGACACACCCTGATAACCTACTTCTGCTTCCAAACACATCAATAGGATGGTATGATCCACTGTATCAAAGATTGCAGATAGATCTGGGAGCAGCAGCAAAGAAGCAAGGCCTTTTCTACATTCAGGTGGAGGCCATGGGAGCCATCTCTGTCCTGTAATGCAGCCTGAAACCAGTCTGAGAAGGGTCCAAAGCCCATGAGTTATCCAGAAAGACCTGGAATTAGTCTGCTGCAGCTCTCTTAGAGATGGGTTTAAAAAGGAATTAGACAGATTCATGGAGGATAGGTCCAACAATAGCTACTAACCATGGTGAGTAAATGGAACCTCTCTATACATGGGAAGCGAGTTCAAGGAGTTATCAGGGGAAGGCCTTGGCTTCTGTGCCATCTTTGTTGGCCCCCCCAGGCAACTGGTTTGACTGCTGTATGAAAGAGGATGCTGGCCTAGATGGATTACTGGTCTGATTCAGAAGGCCTTTTATGCTGTAATTGTCACATTAAACAGATGTCTGAATAATAATATATGTTGAAACACAAGTTACCTGGCAATTATCATTGCCAACCTTAAGTCAACTCAGAATCCTATTCAGGTCTTTTTATTGGGGCTTAATCCCAGGATAACGTTTTTAGGATTGCACAATCCTTGCAATGTGCATACAATGGACTAAGGTGAAATCATGGGTCTACATAACTTTTGCCTTTATGGTTTCCCATAAGTACATTTTAGAAATACATAACCTTCCTGAACCAGTTTCGTTCTCATTCTTGTTATTGTTTCTCTTAAAATAGTGCTACCATTAAATAATCCTGAAATCACAGACATAAAGCTCTATTTAAATAATGTAACACTGACAGAACCTGACACATAGCCTGGAAATTCAGAGCAGTGGCTGGCATCTCTTTCTGAACTCGAGCCATTATGCCTTTTATTTTCCACAAGAGCATTATTGTAGCTTTAAGTGTAGATTTCCTGGTTGTTTTTCTGTCTTCTCTCCAAAGAGATTTGCCTTGAAATCTCCAGCTTCTCTTTTAAATATGAGTATTGACAAGCCAGGTTATACAAAACTAGAATCAAGCCACATAATGGTACAAAACCTCCAACTCTTTCCAGAAGAAGGCAAAACAAGATAATATGATGTGCTACTTACAACTCGTGCTCTGGCAAGACCCTGAAGGCTACATTCTGAAAACACTCAAGGAAGGCTTTCTTCACATCATTACTTGAGGTCCATTTTTACCAGTGTAGGCAGTTTGGAAAATTCAGTTTGGCAGCCAAGAACATAGACATACCTTGAGGTCTATTTCAATATATCCAATATTTTTGTAGCACCAGATTCTACAATGACATTACCACTGAATACCGGTAAATGCGAAGAAAAATTAAAATAAACCCAGGTGTGAGTGTTTCCAGTGCCTCCTCAAATGGCATTAAAAAGGGCAACACTTCTCTAATGTTCACAAAACTAGAATGAAGTACGATTCACAGACAATCTGACGATCTGATTCTTATAGGCAAAATTAGACCTTTTGAATATTTGTATTGTGTCTCATTTTGCATTTAGCAATATTCAGTGGTAATGTTATTTCATTGACAAATCAAGTGCTACAAAAGTATTGAATGTGTTGGAATAGACCTCAAGGTATCCCTATGCTCTTGGCTGTCAAACTGAACTTTCCAAACTGACTACTTATGTTTATGGAGATTTGCTTGCAATGAACCCCATCATTAAGTTATAAAGACCAGATGAACAAATTACACAACAGTTTGCTGGGAAGGAGCTAATCCTTGGGTGTCGTACAATTGGAGGACCTTCAAGGACTTGTGAGGAGGGGGTATCTCATTTATTCTACATCCCCCACCTCACACTCTTCCCTCTGGTAGTCCTTCCCTTCTTGCTTCCTCCTTTCTTCCCATAGCCTACCTAGTAACTGCCCCCCCCATATTCAGCTTGCTCTCCTTCCCTGGTTCTTACCGTCTACCCCAGGAAAAGTCGGGCTAAATTGCAAAAGTTGTCCAGTAATAAATTGTTTGAGTGACTTGTGTAGTGGATACCTCCAAGCCAGGCCAAGTCATGCAAGGTGAGCAGTGGCAAGTCACCCAAGTAGAGTTGTGTGGTAGTCACATTCAGGCCTGCGTCACGTTCCATGCTACTAGGCCTGGGTGTGTCATTTGGCAGTGAGTAGCTCAGTGGTCACCAAGAGGCCCACACAAATTGTGCCCTAGCGATTCACCTGGGTTAGTCAGCTGCTGGCCACTGCTAAGCCCAGATGAGTTGTGGGAGTTTGACTCTTCTATTTGAAATTGTAATAAATCTTTCATTTTTGGAAAATTTGTCAGATGGAAATATGATTGTACTAGATTATCTGGATAATTTCCCACTGGCATATATTCTGAACTTCACATAAATAGGGCCACTGTTTCCAACATTTACATCTTGCCTATGATCCTGGGTACCACTCAGATCAAGATCCATATAAGATTTCATGGTGCCATCATACCAGCGCATGTAAGAACATAAGAACATAAGAGATGCCAATGTTGGATCAGGCCAAAGGCCCATCCAGTCCAACACTCTGTTTCACACAGTGGCCAGAAATACCGGTGCCATCAGGAGGTCCACCAGTGGGGCCAGTGGGGCCACCAGTGGGGCCAGACATTAGAAGCCTTACCACTGTTGCCCCCCCAAGCACCAAGAAGACAGAGCATCCCTTGCCCCAGAGTCCCTATCTATACCTTGTGGCTAATAGCCACTGATGAACCTCTGCTCCATATGCTTATCTAATTCCCTTTTGAAGCCGTCCATGCTTGTAACCGCCACCACTTCCTGTGGCAGTGAATTCCAAGTGTTAATCACTCTTTGGGTGAAGTAGTACTTCCTTTTATCCGTTCTAACCCGAGCGCTCAGCAATTTCATGGAGTGCCCACGAGTTCTTGTATTGTATGTGATTTAGGCTCATTGCACATGCACATCTTACTGCAGATATTCCAAACAGTAAGTCTTTAAGCTTGACTTCAGATTCTGTCCCGCCTTATGCACCATTCTTTCCCCTCTGGTGTATTTATTCTGCAGCTGCAATAAAAAAGCACTTTTCTAAATCAGGGTGAGAACATCACTTGTGATGTGTGGGGGGTGGTGTCCAAAGATTTTTTTTTTAAATTATGCAATTGCCCTATCACAGTTGTGCAGTAGTGTCCAGCAAACACTTTCCATTTAAATCTTCATGGTTCAGCTTTTGCATATGCATTTTAGTATTAGTTCTTTGAATGAAAGAGAACAGAAAGGAATGCAGGGAGAGGAGAAAAACCAGAAACTGACAAGACTTTTCTTGAAACTGACAAGCAGCTGCAAAGCTCTGTTTTCCATATTGCCAAACACTATGGGATTCTTGGCCACTGTGAAAAATGGAAGTCACATGATCTCCTAATATGGGGGAACATGCTGAGTGTACAGAATGCAGGGTAGAGCCCACTGACTCTGGCATTGCAGGTTGTGACAATTGGGAACATATGTGTATGTGTGTGCATGTGCCTGTGCAAAGTTGGATGCAACTCCACCATGCTTTGCACAGGGTTGCAATTTATATGGGGGGGAGGCCTCTAGCAGAATCTGTGGAGAGCTTTTTTAGTCTTGTGTCACTAAACTGACATTTTTTTGGTATTTTTGCAAATGCCCTAACACAGCTGCACAGTAATGCTAATTTATTTATAATTTAAATTTACATGCTGCTCTTCGCTGAATTTCCTGCTCTTCCTTGCAAATTTGCTTGGTTTTCTCTTTGTGAATCTCTGATTGGATCCTGCACACTGGTCACAATCTTGTCATTTTTTAAAGCCTCTCCTGTGCTGACTGCACTATTTCCTCCAAAGGGATAGATCACAAGCAATTCTTAAGTTTGGCAGTTTGCAGAAGGTCCATGTGGCTCAGCCACCATTTTAATGTTAGGCTTCCAGAGACTGCCAAAATGGTCCCCCCCCCAACTTTGTTCACTAAAGGGAAACATGTTTTCAAAACTTTAGGCTTCCCATTCCAGTCTCTCTCTCTCTCTCTCTCTCTCTCTCTTTACATCTCATGTCAATCAATCAATCAATCAGTTTATTATGGTCAAAGACCCATCAAACAGCATACAGAATCAAAAACAGTCTCCAGATTGTTGTAAGGCATTACAGAGAAAAAACATCTCAAGGAGTATTAAGGAGGTGCTTACGCTTTATAATTGCAATAAAACATCTCATGTCCATTTCATTCCACACTGATGATCCCTCCCCCCTTATTTTGTTTGCTTGCAGCACTGAAAAACTTTTTTTTTGCACTGGGGACACTGCTGTTTGCTGCCTCCCCAATACCACTTTCAAGTCAATACCAGCAGGGAACTAAACCTCATTTGGCTCCTTTTAAACTTTCCCCCTTCATTTAAATGTTTTTATTCAGTGATCCGAAACCAGTGATAGTCTCATATCGCTAGACTCATGCCACTTGTAAAAAAAAATTAAATTAAAACAACGAGGGAAAAAGTAATCAATAGAGCTTGTACACTGATGAGGGTGGGAGGGTGGTGGAAGGTGCAGAGTGGACAGAATGACCTCGATGTGAGCAGGGGAGTAACCTTTTAGGGGCAGCAAAAGGGCAGGGGGGGAAACCTGAGGAAATCTGTACACTTTTGAATTACCTTTGACTTGGAAGTGAAACAAGGGGGAAATTGGCACAAAAGCACTTTCAAAAAGCCCAGGGAAACGATGACCAGAAAGTGAACCGAGTGCTGAAAGGAGGAAAATCAATGCAGAATGTCAAAGAAAACCCAATGGACATACGTGGTGGAAGTGAGGGAAAACACCCATGTGCCTTAGTCTTAGTGCAGACTTTTGGCATCCTTAGGCTTATCTCTGTGCCCCTGCTTTGGGTCTTTGGTTGCATCTGATAGACTACTAGATGGATCATTAGTCTGATACAGCAGACATCCTTAGGCTTCATCTCTGTGCCCCTGCTTTGGGTCTTTAGTTGCATCTGATAGACTACTATAGGATACAAGATGCTGGACTAGATGGATCATTAGTCTGATACAGCAGGGCTCTTCTAATGTCCCTAATATGTCATCAGCTATACTTCTTTCTCTAGCTGCAATGTATATAAGAACTTGAATGTAGAAAGTTTGAATACACTGTATCTGGAGGTTATATCTGTATTTTGATTTTTGTGCATTCATGTATCACTTTATTTGTGGAAAGACTTTCATTTGACATTCTCCCTGCAAAAAATTTGCATCAGGTTCAGTAATACAGTAAGGTATGTACTTTACTAGATTTGGGTGATGACAGTAAAATAAACTTTTGAATTGGGAGTATGGTATATCCTGTCTGCTGAAACCTTCTTCCTGTCTGTAGGAAGGCACTATCTATCCCACGGGGCAAGTGTTCCTTGCCAGACAATGCAAAGCAGCCTCTCACCTTCCCTTAGAACTAGGGAAAGGAAACAAGAGAACTGCCAGCCAGAGATGAAGCGGAAAAACATGACACAAAATTTGGTGCTAATAATTCCCAGAACTTCTTGATAGCTGCAATGTGTTTGTGGTATTTTCCATTTTAAAATAAAAAGCTGAATTCTGCTGTCAGAAGACTACAGGTTTTAAAAATTTGTCTGTTCAGACAAGCATAGAACTTTTGTTAGAGTTGATAAAAATAATTAAGGAAAATAAGAAAAGTAATCCAGCCATTTCCTTTTGATGAAGTTTAATCACAGTGATCTAAAATCCTAGAATTGCTTGAAACTGATCTGACAATCATATACGATTTCCCATCATGTACTTTCCTTCCAGTGAAACGCAAGCTCCATCATTATCCAGTGCTTACTTCTCTAGGGTGAGGCTGTGTTTTCAGTTTAAAAATTGGAGGATCCTTACCTTTGTTGGAACCAATCCATCTGGTTAGAAGCACTAATGGGAAGGGAGGGGCCATATAGAAATGACCATAGGAACATACCAGAAGGATAGCTATGTTAGCCTGTTTGAAAATAAAATTGAAGTCTAGTGGCACCTTCAAGACTAGCTACATTTATTCCAGCATGAGCTTTCATAAGTCAGAGCTTACTTCTTCAGATTCTGTGAAGATGGAATCATATACCATACATAGGAATGTAGACGATATATTTTTTTAAAAAATTAAGAGCTAAGTGAGATAGTTGCAGCATCAAGCACTGCTGAGATCATCAGGGTCAGAGATATTCTCAGACAGAGATTCTTAGAAAAGTCTTGTCAGAAGTCTGAACCCAAAGGTGAGTCCTGAGGCATAGAAGGTAAACTCAAACTTCTGGTACTAGGCAGAAAATTAAAGAACAAAACTGAAAATGTTGGGACCAGAGCTTTTATCCAACATGTGAGGCTTTTTAGCCCACCTATAAGCAGAAGATCAGAAATTTAGGATGTCCAAAGATGACTGAAATAGCACATTGAATTCTACTGTCTCTGCTGGCTGATCTGGAGACCATGATACAGGACCAGAGTTTAAAATGTTGCATGTTGGACAAGGGGATCAGGTGCCATATAAACCTTTAACAAAGGTGAGTCTTGTGTTCACAGTGATCCTTGGTTCACACCTGGGTAGGTACCAGATGTCGGGTAGCTGATCTTCAGACTATATAAATCACGTAATTATTTATTTAATTAAAATGTGTATTCCACTTCTCCTGGAGAAAATGACTGCTTTGGAAGATGGTCTGCATGGCATTATACCCTACCAAGGTCCCTCCCTGCCCTAAACCCCACTGTCTCAGGCTCCACCCTCAAATCTCCAAGTATTTCCAAAGCTGGAGTTGGCAACCCAGTTAGTCCCTAAAATCCCTGAATCACATTTTTTTCATCACATTGGTATTGTCTACCAATGGAGGTGGAATAGTTAGCAGTACTAGGAAGTGTGCTAACCAGTTCATTGACTGATACCCCAATCTAAACGAATATTCTTTTATTTGTCTTCGTCTTTTCTTTGGCTAATAACTATACAGAATTAGGATATGGTTGGAAAAAGTAGTCTCTGCTACAGCCTTCTGATTGGTTATTCTTAGTGTCGTAACCATGCCAGTGAAGTCCGGTAAATCCTTGGGCCTCACTGTTTTCCTTATTATGTAGAAATTCCATTTCATGACAGAAATAATACATTCCAGACAGAGCATTTCAGGGTGATAATTATACTTCTTGGGTGGTTAAAGTAGCTCCACCTTAGTTGAGTGAGTCGATTTGCCTGCTGGCAAAAATGGCAAACTTTTCTTGGTTTCAGCTGATATTTTAAAGGAGAAAACAGAAGGAGAGGAGAGGTGGCATTTTGGCTATGCATCATACTGGCTAAGTGAGAACAAAGTGAGATTAGAGATGAATATGTAGGGTATATTTTTCCTAATGATCAAATAAATTATCATGCTGCCTTATGGAATTATAGTTTCATTATTATGGAGCAGTAGTTGTGACCATTCTTCAGCAAAAGAAACTACAAAAGGAGACTCCAGCATGGGACAACTGAATTAGAATTCATTAAGAAATGTAGTGGTGTTTCTTTGAATTTTAATAAGGGATCAAGATTCCTTTGCTATTACAGGTGTTATTCAGTTTAGCAAAATGAGAGAGATTATTGCTGTTGTGAATGGTTTCTGTACTTTTCCTGATTGCATCTGAATTTTACATAATCAAGTCTTACTTTAGCTTTCCCTATTTCCCTACTTTTGCTGTCTATTGACTTTGCTGTTTGCAAATTTTTTCTTCATAATCTTATAAATCTCATGCATCTGACAAAGTCCATGACACCTCATGTTAAAATTTTGAAAAGTTAGTTTTTAGGTGGGGATTCCTCTTCTAATCTTTCTTTTATAACAGACTAACATAACTACCCCTCTGGAACAAATGCTGTAATGTAGTGCAGAGTAGGTAACAGTAGCTTGAATCAGGGATGCCAAGAACTTTGCCGCAAATATCTTCATCAGACACACTAATTTTGATAGCCATGATATCCTTGGTATCTGAGCCTCAGATCACCTTGTCTTGCAGCCATATGACACAAACACTGCATCAAACAGCTTTGCAGCTGTACAGTAGCTGTAGCAGTGAAATTTAATTTCTTTCTGCATTGCAGATGGTTTTGCCACCTGTGCATTAGATGAAATCAGCTCTCCCCCAGGGTCATGGATGGTGGGGTCAGATAATTAACAATGGGAGGGGTATAAATGACAGCTTCTATAAGGCTTTACAAAAATGCACACGTGAAGTAACATCCATGACACAGGTTTAGACAAACAACCAAATAAGAGCAAGAGTCCAGTAGCACCTTAAAGACTAACAAAATATGTGGCAGGGTATGAACTTTCAGGAGTCACTGCTCACTTCTTCAGATACCTGAAGAAGAAGTTAACTGAAAAAGTGAGCACTGACTCACAAAAGCTCACACCCTGCCACATATTTTGTTAGTCTTTAAGGTGCTACTGGACTCTTGCTCTTTTCTACTGCTACAGTCAAACACAGCTACCCATCTTGATCTATAACCAAATAAGACTTTTTAAAAAACAAACCATGTTTATAAACAACAGTCTGGTTGGTTTGCTTATTTAAACATTTGGCTGTGGAGCGGTACACAGTGATGACAGGTCTATCTGGGAGAGAACTAGGACTCCCATCTGGCTGTGCGAGAGAATGCACATGAGTTAAATGCTACCAATTGCACTGTACTGTATTGTCTGATTATGTGAAAAGTAATTCACCAAACAGGCTCAGGCTGCTCAAAAACAGAGAACTGCTGCTGAAAAATGGTCTCCCATCTCACGATAGCTGGACAGAATGTGAGCTGAAGTAGGACATACTTGTGCATCTTTTGTTTCAGATGTGAACTACCTTAGTCTCCTTGCATTGCTGTTAGTGTCCTGACCTGGATAGCCTTGGCTAGCCTGATCTGGTCAGATCTTGGAAGCTAAACAGGGTTGGCCCTGACTAGAATTTGGATGGGAGACCTCCAAGGAATACAAGGGTTGTGACAAAAAGCCAAAGGGCCTGAATTCAATGCCTTGAAAACTCTACAAGGTCACCATAAATCAGCTGTGACTTGACAGCAAAAACAATAACAAATTGCTGCTAAAACAAATCTAGAATCCAGTAGCACCTTTAAGACCATTCAAGGTATGAGCTTTTGTGTGCAAGGCACACTTTTTCAAATACAAATTGCTGTTTGTTAGCTACTGTGAACAAATAAAGACTGGGATCTAGACAAGAAGTTTCCACAGGAGCAAGGGTTTCTGCCCATGGAGTATGATTTTCTTAACTCTTTCTTTCTCTTGTGGCAGCCTGAAATGCCCCCTGAATCCTATTCCTGTGGGAGAGTAGACCGCTAAGAACAGGATTTCGGGGAGTGTTTCAGACTGCGGGGGGGGGGGAGGATTGTGCATTGTGGGCAGGAATCCTTATGCCTACAGAAATGTTAGTTGGGTTCCAACTCATAACTATAGATAATTTTTAAAAAGGAACTAGTTATTATAAATATAGAATATATCTATGTCTCATTTAAGTTGTACATATAATAACTGGCATTAATCAGTACCACAAATTAGACGATTAAGGAAGGAGAGTGAAAAATATATGAAATTTAAGTCAACAATTCTGATTACTTTTCTCAACTTTTGTCGTTAATATTAACATTTCCTGTTTAGCTTATGGCAAGGCCTGAAGCACTGAAAGCACTTTCTGAGCAAACACAACAAGGAAATCCAGAAAAACCCTTTGGAAAGATTAATTTTAATTAGTGACAAACAGGCCACATAGGGATAAAAACAAACTATACAACCTGTAGCTTTCTAAAGGGCAAACCACTTTCTGTGTGAATCAGAGGACTCCCATCCAACTCTGCTTTCAATGGCATACATGTAGCACAGTCTTACAGCTTTTAAATTATGCTGCTTGTGCCTTGGTAGCATTAATCTACAGCACAATCTTAAACAGAGTTCCACATTTCAAAATCCATTGATTTAAATGGATTTAGAAGTGGTATAACTCTGCTTATGATGGGTATGTCAACTGTGAAGGCATCACTTCTGTGAGTCATTCAGGTATTATTTAAAAAGCCACCTGCCTGATTCATTTCACCTGATTGTGTGCTCCTGTTCTTGACACTGGTTGAAGGAACTATAATTGGATTCGACTGGAGTCATTCAGGAGAGACTGGGTCACTGAGTGGCTCTGCTGTGTATTTTGATTTACATGCTATGTATGTATTTATACCTGGTCGTTCGTTGGGGAAAAAAATTATTTTCACCAGATCTGCATGCTTTCATGCATGCTCCATTACAACAATAAGCTTATAACAATGCTGTTTTCTTAAATAGCATCTTCTCGGAAATCTGACTTTGTTATTAGCATGTAGAAAGTGCTGACTAGTAAATTTGACAGAATATGGGTGTAGTGAAGATCCTTCTACTAAGCACTGGTGAGATACCCTGGTGTTTCAGTGGGTGCATAATTTATTATGTTCCCTTTGCTTTGTTTCAGAGCCATGATTTACATGTAGCCTTAAGCTGGTGTCTGCAGTTGTTTTTATCTGAACTGGCAAAATTCAGTTGGAATGAGCATTGAAAGTGGATTAAAAGTGGATTATTTAGTGTGTGTGACTGCAGCCATAAAAGCATAAGAGTTAATATATTGAACAAAGCCTTATTCTGACATGCAAAATAGGGTCTACTCTTCCCTTTTCAACATTATAGTGTAACTGCCATAGATTTATTTCAATAGATTAAAATTACATCCAGAGTTTTATAATTTGGACCAAATTGGGAACATGAGTCAATTTAGGATGTTCAGTTATGGGGAAAGCTGAATGCCTGGCAGCTTCAAGCAAGTTCTAGCCTATATTGAATTTATAATGTGCATGTACCAATACAGGCTCATTTCATTCTCAGCTGGGCTTGTGGTAACCCCAAGAAGATGTTAAGCTCACTAACTGGAATGGCTTGATGTGACTATAGTACCAGTACATGAAATTCTTGTGTAATAAGAAGCACAGTTAATTCTCATCTTACATCTTGACCCATATTTACCTCACCACAGCTTAGTACACTTCTCTAAATCCAAACAGGTCTAGATGTACATGCATGCCTGAAGGGCATGATGAGATACATATGGTACTCCCAGACCGATTTCCCACAAGCCGCTGCTCCGTGCTCGCACTATGCATCAATTTCACACCATGTGCTGCGTGACGGCATTTTGCCCCGCAGCTTCACCCGATTTCCTCCACATCTACTCAATCCTGTTTTTGGAGGAGGCTCTGGCAATTGTGACGGGGGTGAAAAAGTTTCATGACTACCTCTATGGTCAGCCCCTTCACTGTCGTCACCGATCACAAACCCCTGCTGGGCCTATTGGCCCTGGATCGCCAGACGCCTCAGATGCTGTCACCCAAGGTGCTCCGCTGGTCCATCTTCTTGGCCGGCTACCAATATGTGCTTCTTTACCAACCCGGAAAAGCAATGGGTCATGCCGACGCTCTCAGCCACCTCCCACTGCCCTCCTGCGACCCGGACCCGGCTCCTGCCCACCAGATCATGCTCCTTGAGGACCTGCTCGACTGTCCCATACAGGTATCTGACGTGTTCCGCGAAACAATGTGGGACTGCATCCTCTCTCATGTTTTGGACTGGGTGGGGAGGGGATGGCCCACCAGCCAGGTGGCCCTGGAATTCACTGTGTTCTCCTTCCACCGGGATGAACTGTCAGCCCACAAGGGTTGTCTGCTGTGGGGAAGCCAGGTGGTCATGCCTGCTCCGCTACACCAGCGAGTCCTAACAGCCTTACATGACATGCATTCTGGGATCGTGCGAGTGAAAGTGCTGGCCCGCAGCTACATTTGGTGGCCAGGCATGGACAGCGAGATAGAGAACTGTGTCAAACACTGCCAGACATGCCAGGAGTCCCGACCAAAGCCACCCCAGGCCCCAGTGCAGCATTGGGAATCCTCCCACAAACCATGGGCCTGGCTGCACCTCGACTTTGTGGGCCCCTTCCAGGGTCAGATCTTATTCATCCTGGTAGACTCATACACCAAATGGTTAGAAGTGATTCCGGTTCCCTCCACGTTGTCCCGAGCAGTGATGGTGGGTCTTTAGCACACACGACATACCTGACACAGTGGTCATGGACAACAGGATGGCTTTCACCTCGGCAGAATTCCAGGAGTTCATGGACTACTACGCCATCCAGCATGTCCGCTCCGCTCCCTTCCACCCGGCAACCAACGGCCAGGCCAAGTGGATGGTGAGAACGACAAAGGAGTCCCTCCGCCGGATTGTCCATGAGGACTGGGACCACCGACTGGTGGCCTTCCTCTTTGGGCAGCGGGTAACCCTGAGCACCACTACCGGCCACAGCCCTGCAGAACTGCTCATGGGCAAGCAGCTCACAACTCGCCTTGACCGTCTGCACCCTGACTATGCTCCAGAGCACAGCTTCACCCCAGAAACCCAAGCAGCACCCCGTGGATTCTCCCCGGGTGACCCCGTTTATGCAAAAAACTTCTCCAGGAGCCCCGCATGGGTCCCAGCCAAGGTTGTCAGGGTAACCGGGCCCCTGTCTTATGAAGTTGCCATGGAAGGCCAGCTGCTCCGTCGGCACATTGACCAGCTCTGCAGCCGCTGCCTCCCTGCCAAACCCAGGTCAACCATGTCCCAGCCAGAGGACAGCGAAGAGGACCAGCGAAGAACATCAGAGCCTGTGGAGAACTCGCCAACTGTAAGTGAGCAGCCAGCTGCCAGGGAACAGCCATCAGAGACAGCCGGCGGAATGCCAGAGCCAGCCATTGCTGAGGGCCCCAACTCCATGCCAACCCCACCTCTGGTCCCCAGTTCCTCGGCGGGACTGACCGCTGACGCGTCCCCTGAACCCTCAACCCCCCAGCAGAGCCACGCCATTCAACCTGAGAGTGGCGCCGCCCCGCTTATTTAAAGGACTTTGTCTACTGAGAGTGTCTGAACCTTGGGGGGAGGGGTGTTATGTATCACAATGGAACCGTACTTGCGAAAGGGCTTGCAACCAAACATGCGAAATAGCGTAGCTTGCAGTGCATCACAATAGGACTTGGATCCTAGAATGAACCAACAGATAGATCCGGATCCTAGTAGTAGCCAATTGGTAAACAATACTCTGTAAATAGCCTATTGTGGGATGTGGGGTGTGTGTTGGGTGTCGTGTGTTTCATGAATATAAGCAAGGCTCTGACCCTGCAAGTTTGTCTTAGTTGTGGAGCTGAAACCACTTAATAAACTCTGCACTCTTTGGAGTTCTCTCTGCACTCTTCGGAGCTAACTCCCTGTTTGACTCGGTAGGGAAATTCACCTCTCACTAGAAGATCTATCCCCTTTCCTTGGTCTAAATGAGAGTCTCTGTCTAACTACACACTAATCTTTGCCAACTTTGTGCAGTTCTCCTGTCTATGTTAAATAGGGTTGCCAAATCGTTGCAGTCGCCGCAGCGGGGGACTCCCATAGAGTTTTCCCTCCGATGGTCGTGGCCCCGCCCCCAGTGTGCTCGGCATCCTAACGTCACTTCCTGGTGACGCGCACGTCAGGGCGGGGTTCCCCCCGGGGCCTGATCTGCCAGTGGCGGGGAACGGGCCTCTGGGGCAGGGTTTTCCCCACCCCCGGGGGCACTTGGCAGCCCTAATGTTAAACTGTTTGCAGTCAGGACTGAATTCCAAATGAATTCTCCTTCTCAGGATTCAGCTCTAAAGTCGCTCTTTGCTCAGCTGATGCTAAACAACCAGATCTCTTGTCACTTAAGGCTCCCTGGCTCTGTCAAGAATTAACCCTTCACAGTCCTTTACCTGTTTGTACAGCATTTCTAAGCTTTTAAAAGTACAATCCATCACAGATGCGCATTGGGTGCACACAATAGTCATTACTGATTCTGGGTTCTCTGAATTCCCCCTTTATTCTCATTGGATGGAAAAAATGATTTAATCACAGTTCAGAATTATATTAATCAAGAGTATTTTTTCTTGTCCTCAAAGACTCTTGGCTGTCTCCCTCCTTTTCTTTGTTTTCCTCTTTAGGCTTTTAAGTTAAACACTGAGTTTGATTAATGAGGACAAAGATTACCAAGAGCATGAAGTTCAAGAGCAGGGATACTTGTTTGTTTAAGAAAGTTGTTTTCCCCCTGTTTCTCTATATATTCAGCCATGTGACTAGACTGAAATGCCACCGCACAGTCACCAGGCTATATGAAAACTGTTTCAACAGGAAACAATGTTTGTAAACAGCAGAGGAAACTAATTAAAATGTCTACATTCTTAAGAGAAATTCCTCATTTAGATACTGCTCTCATAATCTTGGCTTGTGGGGAAATGCCTTTCATGTGAGACTGGGAAGTAGGTAAGAAGCACCAGAAGAATGAACACTTTTCAAAGACTATCTAGCAAAATGCAGGAGATGTTCTTCAAGCTCAGCACATTTCTCAGACATTTTGTGATGAGAAATACACACATTTAAAATAAATCCACAATTCATTTATTTAGAATATTTATAAATGTGTCTTTCTCCTGACAACTCAGAACTCCCCTGGGGGGGGGGGAAGGGAAGAGATGTTCTGGATAGAGAAGGGGTGAGCTACAACCAGGAAGATGAACAACTCAAGGGCAATCCCACACATGCTCCTTAGGGTATTTATTTAAAGCAAACGTGCAAATAGCCATTTTCCTCATCGTCTGTGATAAATTACAAATCTCCTCCAATCAAACACATTGGAAAGTCTTACCCAGATGTTATTCCAGCTGTTCTTTTAGGCCACAAATTAATAACATAGATAAGAGTGACCATCCAGGCCAGTAAAGATCTGGGTTATGAAGTTTTTTGGACTTGCATGAAAACCCTTAGGCTGTTTGTGTAAATATCAGTACCAAGTAGGGCTGCCAAACCGCGGCGGGGGATTCGTGTGTCGTCGCAGGATTGCTGCCGCGGGGGGACAGCAATCCGTGTTGCACCGGCATCACCAGGATGTGACGCTATGCGTTGCTCTGGCAACGGGGCTGTTTGGAGTCCCGTTGCCAGGGCGACGCGTAGCGTCACATCCTGGCGACGCCGGTGCAAT
>NW_015163622.1:334261-359636 GCF_001447785.1 Gekko japonicus
GGAATGCACAGGAACGGAGTTCCGGCTGGCTCCCAAGTTGGCCACGTCCAGCAGGCACTCATTAGCATAATAGGCCACACCCAACAGCAGGAACTCATTAGGATTGGCTACATTACGGGTGTGTGACCTAACATGCAAAGGAGTTCCTGCTATAAAAAAGCCCTGGGTTTTAACAACAAACAAGGTAAACAGAATAACAAGCAAAAGGTGGCTATGGCTGGATAACCAGACTTCTGGTAACATGGGGATGCAGCCTAATGTGTTAATGAGCTGTGCTGTCAGGGGTGTGGCCCAATATGCTAATGAGTTCCTGGTGTTGGGTGTGGCCTATTATGCTAATGAGTTCCTGCTGGGCTTTTTCTACAAAAAGAGCCCTGGAACTTTAATGTAAATAGTGAATCTATATTAGGTCACCTGCTATCTGGTAAATAAGAATGGTGGATGACTGCTAATAAATCACTACTACATGGGATAATCATCAGGTGACTAGTGGCCTGAATAGCCCTGACTAGACTGATCTCATCAAAGCTTGTATACTAAGCCAGGGTTAGTACTTGGCTGGGAGACCACCAAGGAAGACTGTAGGGGAAGGCCATGGCAAACCACCTTTGCTCATTTCTTGCCTTGAAAATCCCATAGGGGTAGCCGTGAAGGTTGAGACTTGACAGCACGCTATTATTATAGACTCCACAGAAATGCTTTTGAAAAGGAAAATTACATGATCTTAAATCTGTTTCTTTTTTTTCGAAACAACACCTCTGGGCAGCATAACGGATATATTAACTTTTATGGAAGTATGTACTTAGACAAAATGATGTTATTCTGCTTTCCTTCACTGGAAAAAGATTGAATATAAATTCATTTTTATAATTTAAATCTCTTCCCAGATATTGTTTCCCCACTATCTTCTACATCAGCCAATTTCAGTGAGATTCCTCCCCCATTCACTTTTAATATAAAACATTAGCTGATCAGGGGTTAGCTAAGGAAAGCTTTTTTGAATGCTTCCAAATATATAATCTCTGTTTTCTTTTGGAATTTTTGTTCTTTAATGGGTCGATTGCCAGATTTCTTTAAAATTATAGCCATCGCTTCCTGTTTTTAAAGTATGTCCAAAATCAGAAACACAGAGTAACAAAACAAAACACCTAATTAGGCTAAGCAGTAACATTTCTGCAGGTGTCACAGTAGTTTCATTCACTCACTCACTCACTCACACACACACACACACACACACACACACACAGTCAAGCTTGAGACAGTTTCACTCAACCTGAAAGGTTCTTTCTGAGTGGAGTTCATGAATCTCAGCTCATAACAATGCTGTTTTCTTGAAGGCTCCAATAGTTTTCCTGTAGTAGCAAATTAATGTCTTCCTTGCTGTATAACTCTGACTTCAGCCACCATGACCACAAAATATATATTTTTAAAACTTCCTTCCTTCCTTCCTTCCTTCCTTCCTTCCTTCCTAGACTCTAATGATCCCAGAAATAATCGAAGACCATTGAATCTCATTCATTAAAACAGGGGTGCTTATAAACCACTCTCATATTGCATTATAGCTCAGAGTGGAAGTACATGTTATGTGAAACACAGGGCTGTTGTCAAAAATGGAAGCTGTCCTCTCTTCCTTCCTTTCTCTGTAGTGTAACTGTAGCACAACTTACCCCTTGTCTTCATGTCATTGTTTTTCATGCCTTCACCAGCTGCTGCCAATAGTATGGGACAAGAGGCAAGGAAATATGCATTTCTGGGTAAATTCTGGGAGTCTGGGCTAAGTTTGCTAGACGTTTTATCAGGGAAACTGATAAATGGGCAGTGTTTGGTAACAGCCTTTTATTTTATTGTAATGTGTATTTCTGTCCTGTTTAGGTAGTTACTTCACCGAGGATCTTACTGTGCCATCCAAACATCCTTTGAAGTCCATTGTAGTCAATGAGCTTAGGAGGGTGTAAATTTACTAAGGATGGCACCATTAATATACTTATTTTGGTTGCAATCAGCTTTTAAAAACATTTAGCTCTACAAAATCCAGTTTTGAGCTATTGAGTTTATTTTTGGCTCTTAAATTTTTATTGTAAACCTAATTCAGAAGCATGGCTGAATAATGCCTGTATATAATGTTAGATAGTATGCCACTTCAGATTCTGTGTGAAGAAACACAGAATCAGGCAAACTTACAGTGTTGTTATATGAGATTTGCTCACACATTGGATTGGCAAGATAATATCCACACGTCGGTATAATTTCACTGTCACAAGTATTATTCTCTAGAAATCTCCTAACTGTGATGTATGTATTTTGCAAAAAAATAAAAATAAATGCTGGCAATCTATGCAGCTGAAAACCTGAAGTTGCTCCCTAGTCTATACAAAATAGGATAACATATACATTCTTCATATTAAAATACATCTCAACAGCATCATGGAGGAAACATGGGTGGATGTTTCTGAAAGTAGAAGATTATATTTATAATAATGAATTGTAGCATACCATTGGAACAGTCAGTGAAGATCCATTGATCCATCAACATATGACATCTATTTTAACTTTACGTTTCTCTGTGGAATGTCTCAATATGTCAGTTTATCTTCAATTTTTGGGTTTCAACTTCACTTAAAAGAGCGTTATTTTCCCCATTGTAACAATTGCAGAGAATATAACATTGTATGACAAGCCCATCTTCACTAGATAAAACTGCTTTTACCTGCAGTATAGACTACAGATTTTTTTAATTTTCCCTGCATGCCATATCTGTTGAACTGATCAGTGGTGGTGCCCAAACACTTCTGTGCCCTTTCTGATCTTTGTTTTGAAACACTCATTAACAGCTAGGAAATCCCTATCATTGCTCATCACACTTAGGCAATCTGCTTTCTTGGGAACCTTCATCGTCAGGTTGACACAAGCTGTTTGTGAAGCAACTGGTCTTTTTGTGTTTAATCATGCTTTCTTTTCCTCTGCTTATTTAGAGGGGACTCAATTGTCACATCATGTAGGGGTGGCTGCACAGGTTGCCTTTAAGGCATTGCTTGCCTACCTTAAGATGACTTTTTTAAAAAACAAAAAGGTGTAAAAAACACAAGATGGACACAGCATTACTAATCCAAAGAATTAGAAATGGCAGTTTATGTATTGTAAAGAACTCTGGTTGGATAAAGCGAAGTGAAGGAATTTTCTGTTGGCTTTTTGTTGCCACTGCTTTACCAGATAAGGAAATGGAGTAATTAGACTTGCTAAGCATAAGCAAGCTTATCTGCTTTCAGTATACATAATGTCCCCTAGATGAGAGAAAGACACATAAGTGAGAAGCATCTATATTTAGAAAGAGTATAATATACTTGTAAACATTATCAGTGTGTTATTACAGTTAAGAATCTTATGAACAGTGTAAACCTATATGGTCAGGAATTTGTTGTAAAAATTCCTTGCTGTGACTTGGCATACAAACACGGACTCCAGAAACAATGGATATTTCCCCCCATCATCCTCTCCTCACTTCAGTTGTCAAACAGCCATTTTTGCTTTGGAGAGTGAAAGCAAACATCCCTCCCCCACAATACTATACTAACAAGCACTGAAGATCTAGTAGATAATTAATCCTCATTCTGGATCTGCTGTTATATGACAGATTAAATAGCAACAATGAAACAAAAACAGGATTGTGTCCAATGTTCCCTCTAAGCTGTGGAGTCTTGTGAGCAAAAATTCTACTTTGTGAGCTACTGGTATTAAAGTTGTGAGCGAGCAATTTGGCTGCTGCATAAATTAGTTTGCTCTGGAGCCATCCTGCCTGAGCTAAGACAGAAATGTGTGAGCTAGAGGCTAAAAAACTGTGAGCTAGCTCACACTAACTCAGCTTAGAGGGAACACTGATTGTGTCACGTTATAGCTTGTTACATGGAAAAGTCCAGTATCAATATTAAGAGAAGGAAGAATTAGTTAAGAATCTGGTAGTTCATTAGTACCATTAGAAACAATACAGAAAAGACAAGTTCCTATATTTCTATAGCACCCTAATCATTTTTGGGGGGTAGGTGTTGGAAGGGGATGTGTGCAGGAAAACTGTACACTGTTAGGTTCCAGATATACATTTCTAATTTTTGTTTGTATACATATGCTTCTTCTTCAAGCTCTATAGAAAAGTTAATTGGTTATGTCCTATAATTCTGTCTACAAGAAATCCCAATGTGCTCAAATTTCATGTGTACATTTCTAAGCCATTCTAAGCAGAGTTACACCTTCTAAATCCATTTATCGTACTCCAAGAGGCTCAGAATGATGTTAGTCCTAAGTACATGCTTGTCCTAAGTACAATGATAATAACTGTAACACAGGTTTATAATATATAAACCAAGCTTTGCAAATAGCATTTTATGCAGATATCACCTGAGCCAAGTCTTGTATTTTGAACTATACAATTATAATTGCTAGAGTTACACTGAAAAGTTACAAATACAAGAACTTGAACAGGGATGGGCATGAACCAGGAAAATGCAGTTAAGTCTGTGGTTCATGGTGTGCACAGTTCGTGAACCATGGACCATCATGAACGTTTTGGTGCTAGATGAACTGGTTCAGTTCATGAAGTTCATGATGTGGTAGAACACACTCCCCCAACATGCTGGAGACACCAAACTCACAATGAATCTTCAACTGACTCTCCTTTACCTGCCACCCATGTTTGGTGAGGATTGGATTTACAGAGTTCGAGTTATGGTCCCCCAAAGAAGGTGCCCTCAGGAAAGTGCTTTCTGTGGATATGATGGGTGCATGTTCAGGAGGTTCAGGAGTGTATAGAATGGATCCTGTGCAAGCTAGAGACACCAAACTCACACCATGTCTCCAGCTGATCCTCCTCTATCTGTTCCCCATGTTTGGTGAGGATTAGATTTATGGGGTCCAAGTTAGGGCCTCCCAAAGAAGGTGCCCCCATTCTCCATTGTTTCCAATCGAGGGAAAAAACAGCAAAAAGAGCACGGGCAATAGAAGCCCTGCAGAACAGACTCAAAGTCTCAGAGAAACTCTGCAGTAAAAACTGGATGTGGGGGACATTTTTGTAAGCCCAGAAGAACCAGTGCAGTGTGCCCAACAGAACCAATGTCACTGTGAGACTGCAAACTCATGCCAGGAAAGTACTTTTGGGGGAAATGTCAGGCACGGGTTCAAAAGTGTATAAAATGGAGTCCCTGCAAGCTACACACACCAAACACACAGGGAACCTCACCCTGCCTCCTGCTGCTCTTCAATCTCTCTAAATTGGGGGTGGATTACATTTCTGAGTTCCCAGTTATGGACCCCCCACCAAAAGACTCCCCAGTGCTCTCTCTGGAAAAGACAGCTGCAGTTACAGGAGTCTGTGGAATGGCTCAGGAAGAAGCCAGAGACACCAAACTTCCTGGGAAACATCACCTGGGCTGCTCCCCCCAGCCAGACAGTGGAAGCAAGGCAAGCATCCCCCTTATACTTGTAGCCCCACCCCCCCAGTCTCCAAAGGCAGGATCTGAAGTACAGAAAGACAGACATGAGAAAAGACTTCTGACAGGGGGTCCCCAAAATTACCCCATGATGACAGCTTGGTGGACATTCCAGCCCCACCTGACATGCAAGGGAAGGGTGACAAATGCCCACAGTTCTCACAGCCCCCCCCGGACTGATACAACCCATGGCAATTTTTTCTACTCTGTGGAGGAAAAGAAACACCTGGTGGGCTGGCTGGGCCAACCGCAATTCTCCAAAGGCAGATTTGGAAGGACAGAAAGGCAGACATGAGAAGACTTCTGACAGGGGCTCCCCAAGGTTACCCCACGACAGCTTGGCAAGTACCCCAGACCCACCAGAGCAGTGGAAATCAGAGTTTTCCATGTCAAGTGATTTGTGATGCCATGACAGAAAGGCAGACATGACAAGAGACTTCTGACAGGGATTCCCCAAAATTACCCCAAGAAGACAGCCTGGTGGGAACCCCAGCCCCACCAGACAAGCAAGGGAACCATGCCCACAACTCTCACAGCATCCCCAAGGGCTGAAGCACCACAGTGTATTCTTCTTCTCTGCACAGGAAACACCAGTCGGGCTGGCTGGGTCACCCACAATTCTCCAAAGGCAGATTTGGAAGGACAGAAAGGCAGACATGAGAAGACTTCTGACAGGGGCTCCTCAAAGTTACCCCATGACAGCTTGATGGGAACCTCAGCCACACCAAACCAGTGGAAATCAGAGTTTTCCATTTAAAGTGATAGTGATGCAAACTGTCTTGCATACTAAAGATTGTACAGTTTAGTTTAGTTTAGGAGATATATTGATTATCTCGTAAAGAAAACAATATTGGCAAAAAAAGGATTATGTTCTGCATTAAGAATGGGTTGGCTACGCTTGGTGCAAAAGCACTTCCCATAGCAAGTCCATGGATTTGAAATTAAAAATCATCCTGAAACCTAAAAAACCTTTGCCAAAAATAATGTCAATCAACTCCAAAAGAAAATGAATAAGAGGGGATAACAATTCCCTTGATTCTAGTATGGTATTATCAAACACTGATAAGCCCTCTACTATGGAGATAAAGTCTCTTGTGTCTTTTAAATAAGTAGGTATTGCTATTACAAAAGGTTGTAAAAAAGAATCACTATATTTGGACAACGGTTCCAATAGCGAATTGGAGCCCAAAACAATCAGGTGACCAGGGGGTGGATGTCCTGGTTCATGGATCTTTGGAAGTATATAAAAAACAGGTACTTGTGGGAATTTGTTAACGAAATTAACTACTGATTGGTCAATGTAATCCAAGGCTAAAGCCTCATTGATGACTGTTCTAATGATTTTTAATATATCATCCGCGGGATCAGATGGAATAGGTTTATAAAAATTAGTGTTTGTCAACAGATTATTTACGATGGATAAATACTCACATTTGTCGAGAATCACTATGCCTCCGCCTTTGTCAGCTTCTTTTATAACTATACTACCATCCTCCGCCAAATTTTTCAAAGCACAAGACTCCTCAAGAGTGAGATTGAAATGTGTGGGTGGTCTAGATGTCTCAAGAGTTTCAATGTCCTCAGAAGACTGTAATGTTACTGTTCTGAATAGACATATCATTTAAGGTAACAGATATAATTTGTCTCTGTAAAATTTAAATTTGTTTTTGCATTGTGTATAGATGTTATTTGACATAATTGTTCTTAATAATTTTTTTCCTGTTCAGCTATTGCTTTAATTACTACTGAGGAAGATCTACAAAATGAAGTTAATATCTGGATTCTTCATCTCTTCATGAATATCTTCGTTTCAAGAGAAAAGATATATTGTATTTACTTTCTTGTTCTCCACACTGTATTTACATCTGTTTTTTTTATGATTATAATTTGCATACTTTAGACACTTAGCAGTCTCTAGCATCTTTTCCACACAGGTGTTTCCCATTCACTCCGTGCTTACTATGTGTTTCTGTTGGTTTTCTACAGACTTCCAAGTGTGCCACATCCGTGTCTGGAGGGGCACAAATTGACCCCAATCATTGTCCTCCTCCATCCTCCACAGGCACCTGCAAAGGGTGCATGCAACTATATTGCTGCTGGAGGGAAGAGTGGTGGCCAGCAGGAGGAAGAAGAGGCCTACTCCCTCCGCAGGGAGAAGCAGAGGGGGAGCAGGAAGCCCCTCCAAGAAAGGCTGCCATGGGTGGGATATCAAGATGTGCCACCCTCCAAGATGTCAAACGGGTTACATGGAGGGCCCAGGAAGCAGTCACTCATCTTGTCATTAGCAAGATGGTTGATATGGATGGCCAACCCCTCTCCCTTGTGGAGGATGTAGCCTTTGACCAGCTGCAGTGGCGATGGTCAAACCTCAGTGCAGAACCACATATTTCACAGCAGACTTCTGAAGCAGCCAGCAAGACTGTCAGGGCACAGCACAGGTCCAAGGAGGGGACAGTCCTGCCTCTGAGCTACAAAGTGATTCTGTTCCAAGTGCAGGGGATGGATGCAGACCACATGGCACAAAACATCACCACCTTGTGATGCAGAGAAGCCTGAGAGTGGGCAGCAGCAACATCACCCATGGCTACATGGTCATGGACACTGGTGCAAATATTCTGGCAGACGTGAAGAGTGTGTGTCTCAATGGCATCGTATGCCTGGTGCACACACTTCAGCTGGTGGTAAAGGATGCTGTGGGGTTGGGGAGCACTGTCAAGGCCACTTGAGATGCTGCCCCCCTTAAGATGCAGTCCTTGCTTGAGACCTGCTGGTGCCTGGCTGCCCAATTCCAGCACAGCATCAAGTCTGCCCATCTGATGCATGAGAGGCATGGGGAGGGGGATGAGAAACTCCACCTATGCAATGATTGCACATTTGGTGGAGCAGAAGAGTGCTGTATAGGATGTCATATCCTCCGTGACCATCCTGCACAGGGAAGAAGAGCTCAATATCAGCTCCAGCAACTGGCTGACCCTTTCCCAAATCATGTGTGTCCTGAAGCCCTTCCAGGACACCACTGATATACTGTGCACCCATACAACCACTCTGTGGCAAGTCATCCCCCTGATTTGAGGGCTTGATCGGGGGCTGGCCTCTGCACTGAGGCTGGCTGTTTTCCCATGGTTCAGGGCCTTGGCAGAGAGGTTGCAGGTGGGCATCACCACCAGGTGCAAGGAAGGGGAGTACAAACTGGCCTGTATAGACTGGGACCCCCAGATGAAAGGCAGCATTACTCTCCAGAATGCAAAGGCCTTGCAATGAAAGTATGAGCTCTGCAAAGACCGCAGAAGCCACAGGCCTACAGGTGTGGCTAGAGGGAACAATGGTTGTAAGAGTATGGGGAGGAGGAGCTGCAGCCCAGCACCTCTGCCTCAAAGTGCCCAAGCAGGGAGAAGCCCAACTACCAGTTATCAGTAGCCAACCGGGAGGCCAGCAGTGGTGGAAATGCCAGGAGCGCAATGGCAGAGGTGAGCTCAGGAGATTTGGCAAGGTATTCCCTCACCATCACCATCACACCCAAACCCCAGCAGGGGAGAGGAATTCACAATCAGGAGGGTATACAATGTGGGTCCTCAGCTGAGGCACTCAGCATGAGCAGAGAAACAGGGTTGTCTCAGAGCCCTGAGTCCACCTAACAACCAAATCACAGCAGGGAAGAGGAATCACAATCAAAATGTGGGTAGTATTCCCTCTAAGCTGAGTTAGTGTGAGCTAGCTCACAGTTTTTAAGCCTCCAGCTCACACATTTTTGTCTTAGTTCAGGAAGGATGACTCCAGAGCAAACTAATTTATACAATAGCCAAATTACTCACTCACAAGTGAATGCCAATAGCTCACAAAGTATAATTTTTGCTCACAAGACTCCACAACTTAGAGTAAGCATTGGCTTTGAGTCCTCCTAACACTCAAAATCCCATTATCAGGAGGCAATAAATAAATGTGCTCTGCTAGTTGGCTTTTAACAAGTTCCCTGCCTCTCTGTATACCTGCAGTGTGCCTAGCTGACAGATGAAAAGGTGTGGAGCTGAGCTGAGCTTTCTGATCCCATAGAGCAGAATGGGAACTCTGTTTTTCGCAGCCCGCAGTGCCTGTTAAGCTTTGAAGGGCTCCTATTGGTGTTTCCAAGGCTGGAGAACTTCACCTCCACCCAGTTGCCTGGGATTTTTGTAAACAGTTAAATTGAGTGGAGACAGTCTTTCTGGAAATGAATACATTCATGAATCTCCACAAACAGCACCAAAGTTCATGGAATTTTCGTGCCAGACACCCTTACAGAAACATCTCTTTGTGAACCACAAACCAGCCAAAATTTGTGGCAAATTTTACTTCATAAGCTGGTTCATGCACATTCCTAAACTCATCACAATAATATCAGTAATGTCACCAGGTGGTATCATGTCTTTAACTGATGAGGTAAAATAAACGGTCATTAAGCTATTAATTAGTATGTCAAAACTGCTAACCGCTATGATAGGAGATAAAACATTTTTGTGGTGAATAGCATTGAGTGTGTAGGACAAATGGTGAAAAAAAATTAAACTCAGTTCTTCAGTCACTGTGATTACAATCTACTACTATTCCAACAACTGTATAGCATTATTTAATTATAATCATGTACTAGGCACTTTAGTAAGCATTTTGTGCCTACTCTCTTCTAGTGTTTCTATATGAAGGATTTTAGAAAGTAATTTGACTTACAAAATGAATTCCAAAACATCCTAATGGATAAGGTATTTGTTAAATATTTTGCAAGCAGTTTTTTCTTGCACAGTTTTACAAACGTATAATCTCTACACTGTTTTAAGAATACTTTCCCATTAAAAACAAATTTGGCATTGAAAGATTTTGCAATGAGTTTTGCAATCCTACATGCTCCTAGTCTAGTCTGGAGATTTATCTCCCCTTCTGGTGCAACCCACAAATTAGATCTTTCTTTCTTTCTTTCTTTCTTTCTTTCTTTCTTTCTTTCTTTCTTTCTTTCTTTCTTTCTTTCTTTCTTTCTTTCTTTCTTTCTTTCTTTCTTTCTTTCTCTGAGCATGTTTATGACACAAAACTATTTCCAGATGAATGGATACTGTCCAAACATTTGCTTTATGACAATTAGCACTGAAAACAACAACAGAAAATCTCTCTCACTGGTCCATTTCCAACTACTTGCACTACAGTGTTTCAGCACTATTTGTTGTTCAAAAATAGCATCTCATTAATACCCAGTGGTGAGTATAGAGTTGGGTGTGACAGGTTCAAAATCCACACTCATCCATTAAGTTTTCTGGGTGAGCCTTGGCCTTGGGTAAGGCATTCGTGGATACTGTTGTGAAACTAAGTTGTGTAAAATTATATTGTTTTGTAAGCAAAAAGCTATAGAAATGATTAATATTTTCAACAGGAATGAGTGTTTTACTACAGGAAGGGATAAAGTTCAGTACCTTTACTGGTAGTTTTAAAACTCCAGATGGCCATTCTCCAATTACCTGTTGATGGGATAGGAAGCAAAGCTCACTTCCTTCCACTGGCATTGTTTGCAGCAAAAATAGATCTGATGTATGCCCATACAAAAGCTCTTGCAGTGTCTGGCATGGAAGTCTTAATAGGCTAAAGTTCAAATATTGGAATGCCTGTTGATTTTTATAGTGTCCAGTACTTTCGGAGCAGTAATCAATTCTTACCAATAAAAAGTAAGTCTAATCAAAACATTGAAATCTGTGTAGATTATGTGGTCTGCCTGGATGGATCCCGGGTGCTGGTGGGGAGAAAGGCCAGCACGTACATGATGATTCCCAAGTGATCCCTATGCAGCCTGTAATATTTGCAAGTACTCAGCATGTGATTGTATTGACATTGTATAGATCCTGGATGAATTCTGCGCAGATACCAGACTGTGTCTCTGTGGATACTTGTAACACGTTACAGACAAGTTGTTGTGTTGATGAACAAATGTTAAGGGCACATTTCTTACTCTCTGAATTTCTCAGAGTTTACATTGCATTCTAGCTCAGTGCTCCTTAATGAGGCTGCTGTGGGCACCATGACACTCACCAACATCTTTCCTGGTGCTCAACAAGTGGGGTTGCCAGCTCTGGGTTGGGAAATACCTGGAGATTTGGGGGTGGAGCCTGGGGAAGGCCTGGTTTGGAGAGAAGTGGGACCTCAGCAGGGTACGATGCCATAGAGTCCATCCTCCAAAGCAGCCATTTTCTCCAGGGGAACTGGTTTAGGTAATCTGGGGATCAATTACAATAGTGGGAGATCTCCAGATGCCATCTGGAGGGTGGCAGCCCTGCTACCAAGTATTTTTAGAAATTGGGTGGAGTGAGGTGGGGCTTTAGCCCTGTGAGGCTTCTGATTAGCCATTGGAAATCTGATTGGCTATGCAGATTTTTTTTAAAAAAAAATTGCTTCAGCAGCAGCCGCAGCAGCAGCCGCAGCACCAGGCTCTTCACTGCGTGACTGCAGATATGCTGTGTGTAAGCAATTGTTTTAAACAGTATGTCCATTTTAAAAGGCACAAAAAGGTTGGAGACCCCCACATGTAGCTCTCATGCAGGCATACCAAAAGCAGGATGTAGTAATACAGTCCACCAGTTCCCTTTCACAGTCTTCTTCCTTCCCTCCAGTTCTCTCCTCATCTTTCTGTACAACAGAAGACAAGGTGATCTTCTTTTCAGTTTCTCAGTAGTTTCTCACTGACTTATTTTATGATTGAGAGCAGGAAAGTGGTTGTTGTGAAGTTCTGACTTGCATTAAATTCCGTCTAGGGCTTAGAGAGGAAAGCTCAGCTTCCTGTGGCTGCTTTATTCCTTCGTACTTGAGTACAAGCAGCAGTGCACTACACATTGTCCATCTTTCTCTCCATGTATCCCTGTGTGCTGAATTAGTGTTTTCTAAGTTTGACCTTCGAAGGGTAAAAACTAGATTTTAAGGTTGCCAGTCTTCCTGCTATGGCAGGAGGCTTCCTGTCAGCAACCCCTGTTGCCTTCTGCCACTGTTTTTTTCTATATCCTCTGAGTAGGTACTACTCTTGTAAGAGCCTCATCATACCCTTGTCTTTGGCCATGTTTAATGGGTAGGTTTAGTTGGCATTTCTAGATTAGCTGGGATGAGTTCAGAAGTCACTCAACTACAAATGATAAGCACTCTTGAAAATATGAGATTCCATATGAACACTGAATTCTGTTAAAAAGATGGGAGTTGTTGACATTTTCTAATGTTTCAATGAACTTCTGTCTGGAGCATCTGTATGCTGTTTTAATGGCACTAGTATAAAGAGTGGGCTGCCTCAGATTTAATAAGTAACACACGCATACTAAAAAACTAGAAGCAGATGGCCAAAAATCACAATAAAAAAGGAATTAAGATGATTTTCAAAACAGAGTGCCCTTGTAAGCATGAATGAATGATCTTTTCTGGGCATGTATACAAGAGGAAAATGTATTTAGACAGGCAATGCTTCTTAATAATAGCTATAAAATAAGGAGCCTAAAAGCCACTTTATAGGCTTCTTCCAACTGTGCACCTCTTTTCTATGCTGCTTTTTATGCTTGGTATGTTTTCTGCACAGTCTTCCTACATGCCACATGATATTTCTCACATTATTTACATCTCAGTTGAATACGTAGATCACTTTAGTGAAGCAATTCTATAGATGCTAAACAACCAAAAGAAAGCCACATTGATAACAGATCTCCTTAGCCGATTTCCCACAAGCTGCTGCAGCGCGCTCGCTCTTCCCTTTGCCCCGATCGTACGTGTCAATTTCAGACTAAGTGCTGCGCGGCTGCATTTTGCCCCGCAGCTTTGCCCGATTTTCACTGCCTCTACTCAATCCTCAAAAAACAGGATTCAGTAGAGGTGGGGAAAATTGGGCGAAGCTGTGGAGCAAAATGCAGCCGTGCAGCACTTAGTCTGAAATTGACACGTACGATCGGGGCAAAGGGAAGAGCGAGCGCGCTGCAGCAGCTTGTGGGAAATCAGTCCCTAGTTTAGTGGGAGTAGATACAGGTCAATATGGAATTTTTGTGTCAGGCAACACCTTTCAGATAGGAAGAGATTTAAGGATCATCAACCTAATTAGCCCCTAATATTTGTCTTACTGATTGTGCATATAGATGCCTAACATATTTGCAACATAGTTCCTTAGAAATAATGTCCTTTGAGTCCTAAAAAGTATACACAGGACTAGAGCCTTAGGCCTGATTTAAACATGTCACTGGGTATGTATGGAAAGTTTCCATATGACATACCATCTGCCCAGGATCTCAATTAAATTAGGCTGCCTGAACTACATGTGCAGAGTTAGCATGCCAGAGATAAAATGAAATGGTGTGATAGGCTTTGAAATATTGGATGACATTAGACAAAACCTATCTCACAACTCTGGGAATTCAGGAACAGCTTGTCCTCTATTCAATGCCTGTGTTTTGCTTTTAGACATTTGTGCACATCGTTGAGGAAATGCCAAATATTCCGGAAGTGGAGGAGTTATAGACATCTCTGAAATGTTGTGGGGAAAATGGGGGGAAAGGGAGATGTTGGCTTGGATGAACATAGAAAAACACAATTTTGTGGCAGGTCACTCTAGCTCTCATTGACCTTGGCACTGTAACAAGAGTCATATTTTAGATACATTCACTGTCCTTGAACAATTTCTTCAGTGTTTTAGGGCACAAACATGCATTTCTTCCACATGAAATATACTGACCTGATTCTCCTTTCCTTTTCTTCCTCTCAGTCCTCTGCCAAGATAATCCAGATAATCATTCATGTTCCTTAAGCTTTATTCCCGAGGAGTTAGGGGACCCAATAAAAAAGGCTTTTACCAGGCTTTGAAGGGAAGTAAACAAACGAGGCACAAAACAGTGGATTGATTTAGATAGTTCTCCCCTGCCCACATAAGGTGTGTATCCATCATTCAGATACAGTACAATGAGGAGGAAATTCCCTTGGTTGCACAAAATACATCAGGGACATTTTAGAAGTATTTTAAAAGAGATTTAAGGTTTATCTAGGTGAATAATGAAATGTTACTATATTGTGCATACATGAGGGACAGTGGAAGAGCCTTGGGGAATGGAAGTGGATGGAAAGTCATATTCACTTTAAAATGTTTATCTTTTTTGCTTTATAGTGCAATCTGATACAGAGTTACACCCTTCTAAGTCCCATTGAAGTTAACACACTTCAAAGGGTGTAACTCTGCTCAGGACTGCACTGCAAATGCAGCAAAGAAAGGATATACAAAGAGCACAGACAAGAGAAAAACAGAAAAGAGATTCTGCAATGGCAAATGTGTTCTGTGAAGGTTGGGGCTGGGGAAAGGGTAACTTTCTTTTGTTTGCCATTTTAAAAAATCATTTAAAATTAAAATTTGTTTGATTTTATGACCCGTGTGAGAAGAAAAGTGTTGTGCAAATTGAACATTCTAATCTCCAGTAATTTGGAAAATAAGCATGAAAGACGATGTTTTAATGTACTGAGTAATACATTACAAAATGTAATATAAAAGCCAACCCAATGGCTTCTGAGTGCCATTTTTATATTGTAGATGTTCTTGTGTAAAAGAATATCAGCCACAGAAACAAATAATGTAATGAAATATATGTCAAGCAAAACCAAACCAAAACCCCATCTCTCTCTCTCTGTGTGTCTGTCTACACACATACTGATGGAGGAAAGATAAGAAAAGGCATATTTAAAATCTTTGGGGCTGATTGGCTTGTGGAAATGCTGCAGAATTCTAACTTATGTCTGGTAGCTAATTTTATCCTCTTTGAATTTAGCAACCTTAACCCCCCCCCTTTAAAATACCAAAAGGTATTAAACTATAACATGGATTAAGCAGTTGTCAAGTATAATTTTGTTAATTTTGTTAAATGGAACTCTATGTATGGAGACTGGATGGCTCAGTGCTCTGGTGATGGGATAGCTTTCTAGGTCATTGGTTCACAAATATCCTACTCTGGCTGAAAATCAAGTTCATTGGTATACTCAAACCCCTTTTTTCTGCAGTGTGTGACTGAAATGCAGCAGAGCGCTCAATAATCTTCCTAACAGAATTCCTATCACAAAAGTATCCTGAAAAGGGGAAGTTGCGTATTTACTAAATCCTGCTCTGCAGCATCACACTTGCTGTATGGAACCTGAAGCAATGATTATATGCCAGTGATAAACTCTGGTGATGAAAACAAAAAACCTTGTGCTGCGTTCTGATTCAAGGAGCTTTTCCAGCCAAAGCAGCTTCCAATTTATTTAAATGGAAATGGAGACTGGCTAGTTTGTACTGGGGTTGGACGGATTAGTGGTAGTGCTTTTCTTCAGCACAAAGAGCTTTCCCTGAAGAAAAATGAAGAGCCTGTTGCATCAAGGAAAGGCTCCTTGCACCAGATAATCAAGCACCAGTGCTGCTGGAATGTATCCTTGGATCTAACCTGGTATGTGCACTCCTTTGCATGTGTGGATTGGCTCTCTGCCAGCTGTCAATCTTGCCACTGTTGATGCAGATGCTGTGGTCCCCAAACTCAGCCTAGGCCTGAAGGAGGGAGAGATGCTGCCTCGCTCCTACCAGGCTGAGCACAAGGTGAAGACTGAAACATGAAGGTGGAGCAAAGGCGGCTCCTGGCGGCATGGCCACAAGGGCCTGGCAGCCAGCGTAGCCCGATTCTGGCTGTTTTAGTTGCTGCTGTATGTTCTTGATTTGCTACTTCATTATGTTTTCAGGGTGTGATGGGCTGTATGGTTTCTCTGTGTGTGAGATGGCTATTATCTTCTAAAATACCTCAGGTGCTTTGGCGGAGACTTGTAGGGTTGCCAGCTCCAGATTGCAAAATGCCTGGAGATTTTGGGTGATGGAGCCTGAGGAGGGCGGGATTTGGGGGAGGGAGGGATTTTAGTGGGTTCTAATGCCATAGAATATACCTTCCAAAGCAGTCTGGAGATCAGTTGTAATCCCTGGAGATCAACTGTAATCCCTGTAATCACCTGGAGAACAATTGTAATCCCAGGAGATTTCCAGCCACCTCCTGGAAGCTGGCAACCCTACTGGAGATTTAAACAAATTAAATTTAAGCAAACACAAATAAACATCACAGTTGCAGTGGATCAGGGTTGAGAAGTGTGATGAGGAAGCAGATGTGTTCACATTTACTAGCTTCCTGCCCAGTTTCAGGTAGTTTGTACTACCAGTGTCAAATTAGTTCTCTTCTGGTATGGCTCCTAAAGGTATTCATGAAAGTGGAGGGTAAAGGTATATTTTGAAGGGGCTGATTCCAGACGACCTCAGTTCCTTGGCAGGGAGAAGCTCTTCAGATCTGGCTTCAGTTCCCATCAGACAGCACTGTGGTAACAGAAGAAGCCACACCTCCTGAATTTGTCCTGATTCGGCATTAAGGCGGTGGATCACTCTCAAAGGCTAGATTTCGGCAGCACTAGATGGAATGGAGGATTTGAAGAAGAAGAAGAAGAAGAGATTGGATTTATACCCCGCCCTTCACTTGGAGTCTCAGAGCGGCTTACAAACTCCTTTCCCTTCCCCTCCCCACAACAGGCACCCTGTGAGGTGGGTGGGGCTGAGAGAACTCTGGCACAAACTGCTCTTTTTCAAGGACAGCTGTGCCAGAGCTTGTGACTGACCCAAGGTCACATCAGCAGGTGCAAGTGGAGGTGTGGGGAATCAAACCCGGTTCTCCCAGATTAGAGTCCGTGCACTTAACCACTACACCAAACTGGCTAGGTGTAACATATTCTTTGACAATGGGACTCACAATGATTTGCAACCTCAGTTGAACTTAAACTAAGTAGGGAGAAGCCACTTTAATTCAGGGATTGTCATTTTACACATGAAGCTCACATACCTCAAAGCTGTAGCTAGACAATACTAACAATAAACAACTCGTAATGAATTGCTGACTCCAAATTCAGCTTTTAATAGCATTGTTAAATCTCCTGTCTCAGTCACTGTGAAGAGGCATGCTGCTTCGTTCCCATGCTTTTAGGTGGATTTCCAGATTTACTTTACCAAGAGTGATTCCAACACAGCTTACTTTGATTGCTTTGCATGTATGGTACAGTAAGTCTACTTCGCTGTGAAACCTGATGCCTCTTACAGAAGCAGGTTGCTTTGTTATTCAACAAATGTCTAATTTTCTTTTCCTCAGAAAGCCCAGTACCACAGGAGGGCACTCTTATTAACACATATAGAGATGTAGGATGTATCGCAGGTATGCTATGTGTCTGCTTACCTATCACTTTGCACTTGAAAGCATTATAGGTATCCAAAAAAAGTTATACTCTACTTCATGTCAGCCTTCATGTCAGAGACTAAGGGAATGTTTAGGCTTCCCTGTGCTTTCATTTATTATTAAATCAAATCAGAAAATCGTTTTTTTTAAAAAACACACAAAATGCACGTTTGGGGATTGGCAACTTTGCTCTGTATTGCCTTTCTGACTGTCCTTTAAGAGAAAGAGATCTGAGCTGTCCAGTGTGTACGAGGCAGCATAGGAGGTCTGCAGCATGGCTGAACAATCCGTGCTTTGCAAAAGCTTATCTGTCATGTGATTCCAAAGAAGCCTTGAGTCTTGATCGCTAATTGCAGGAAATGTTTTTGGCAAAGCTCTGTATTTCTCAGAATAGTCCAGGCCCCAGCTCAAGTTTTTCCTACCATTTATTTCACCTGCAGGATCAAATGTGCTGCATAGTATGGGGGAATCAATAATGAACTGGAGTGATACCTCCAGCCAAATTCTTAGATGAAATTCACATACGTGGACAGCACAGATCTCAGTCTGAGCATTTGTTATACGGCCTGATCTTATAAAGTAGTGACTTGGGCCAGTGCAGCTGAAGTAAAACATAGTGCTTGGGGTATAAGTAAAGCCAGGCTGATCAGCTTGGTCCCATTAGAAATTTAGCATGCTTGTAGTAGCAGCTTTACAATGGTGACCTGATCTGTCTCAATGTCATATTTATTCAGAAAATCTAGACATTTTTATGCTGCTTCTCTAGGAACCTGCTCCAGGAACTGCTTAGGGGGATTAGGCAGCCACTAGATGGTTGCAGGAGCTGCGGTGGCTCAAGTGGTTAAGATGCTGAACTGCAGGCTGTGGAAGGTCAGTAGTTCAGCAGTTCGAGACCCGGGTGCTGCAAGATGGAGTGAGCTCCCATCTCTAGTTCCAGCTCCTGCCAACCTAGCAGTTCGAAAGCAAGAAATTGCAAGTAGATCAATAGGTACCACTTCCAGGACCCCTTGTTCCACTAAGCGCTCTAGCTTGGCCTCGATTTTTGGCTTCATTGCTAGCGGCGGCATCTGGGCCATGATGCGAATGGGCCGTACCACCGGGTCTAGACCCAGGGAGATGGGGGGGGGGAGAAACGTCCCAGTGTGCCATCAAAAATGCGGGGAAATTCCGTGCACACCGCGCCAAAATTACGTGACCTGACCTGATGGATTCCATTCAGCGAGAGTCCCAGGGCCTCAAACCACGAGAGTCGTAGCAGGCTGGAGAGAGGCCTATCCACCACCAGCAGGTCTAGAGTACCATTAAAGTCTTGGAACTGTACCTGGAAGTTGCCCCAGCCCAGCACCACCACGGGATTCTTATTGAAGTCCCTTAACCGCAAACCCCATGACTTCTGCAGGGGCGGCCCCCCCTTTGGACACAGTGTGTGGAGTGTATCCGTGGAGATAATGGAGTAGGTCGACCCTGTGTTGATCTCCATGCTGCAGGGGGATCCCTCTATAAGGACCGTGACATGCATCTTGTTGGGGCCATCGGGGGGGCAAGTTACACACCTGGTGTTGCGGGAAGTGGGCCAATATGGAGTGGAGGTCACTGGGTGGCTCCGGTGTGGTGTGGTGCATGGACGACTTCTGGCGTTGTGCTTTGGAGGGGCAACCCGGGGAGATGTGCCCCGATTTGTTGCAGGTCCGGCAGACTGCGTTTCAGAAGTGGCACGACCGGTGCTTGTGGCCCTCACCAAAGCTGGTGCACGGGGCAGAGGTGGTAGAAGGGGCCTTGTTCATGTTGGTGGACGGCTGAGATGACCAACGACGGACCTGGTGCACTTCGTCCTTATCCGAGGCATCGAGGTCGGCGATCGCTTGCGTGCGGTGGACCGCCTTGGCGCGGCGGTCTTGGCGTGCCTTTTCGTAGGCAGTGGCCTCCCAGATTGCCTTCTCCAGAGCCATGTCGTCCTGGCTTACCAGCTTCTTCTGAAGCTTCGGCTCTTGAAGTCCCACGAGGAACTGGTTGAGGAGAGTTTCGGCTAGGTTGGAGAAGGAGAACCTGGTCGCACTCCACCACAGAGCCACCAGGAAATCTGAGGCGGTCTCGTTGGGGCCCTGGACCTTCGCGCCTTGACCAAGGAGCTGTATGACTCATCTTTGGTCAGCTTGGGCTCTATTAAGTCCTTAAGCAGGAGATGGTCTCCATCCCACAGTGGCGCAGCAGGTACATGTTTTTTATATCTGGCTCCACCACTTTGTGGATGGTGAAATGGCTCTCGAGAGTTTCCAGCCAGGTCTCCCACTGCGAGGGTTGGGAGATGTCGAAGACTGGGAGACTCTCTGATGCGGCAGTCATCTTACGGGTTCCACGTGGAAGTGAGCAGCGTAGACGGCGGAGCAGTGCAGTGCTGCTCTCAGGGTCAGCGGGGCGATGCTCAGCGTTGCGTAGGGGCGGAGCGGTGCGGTGCTGCTCTCGGGGTCAGCGACGCGATGCTCGGAGCTCAGGAGCGGTGCAGTGAGCGGCGCTTCTCGAAGAGGCTCGATCCTGGTGGTGGTGGCAAATTCGTCGCGGCGGCTCACGGCGATGTCCTGAATGTGGTCTCTGTTCCAAGGGAGATGGATCCCACCTTCGTTGCCAGTGAAAAGTACGCAGACGGAGAGTGATTTCAGCAAAGCATACTTTATTCGATCAGGAACAAGACAACTTTGGCCGGCTCGCAGGCCAGCTTATATCCCCCAAGAAACTGCCACCCCAAAACACCCTTACTTCCCTATAGGTTATTTACAGTGGCCGAGAGTCCCATAGGCTCTTGTCCAGGAACTTAGCCCCCTGATTGGAGAGGGCTAGGATCCGCATAGTCCATTGTCTCTTGGAGCGAAGCTCGACACTTGTCTCTGGACTTGTCTGGACTTGTCTGGACTGGATACATTACACCCCTCCCCTCTTTGTCCGCAATGCACCCATAGACAAAGTCCTTCAGGTGGGCTGATAACTTCCTGGTGCAGGTAGAGCGGCGAGGTTCCGGGACTTCTGCGGCTTCTACCCCGTGAGCCCTCGGAGGTGAGCTGGCCGGGAGAGCCACTGGGGACACCTCCAGAGGCTCTCCACACCTCCCCCCGGCCCCAGTGCTTCTGCACAGGCCCAGGGGACCCAGCTGTGGGGCTCTCCATGCCTCCCCCCCGGCCCCAGTGCTTCTGCACGGGCCTGGGGGACCTGGCAGCGGGGCTCTCTGTGCCTCTCCCCAGCCCCAGTGCTTCGGTGCGGGCCCGGGGGACTCGGCGACGGGGCTCTCCACACCTCCCCCTGGCCCCAGCACTTCTGCGCGGGGAGCTGGGGGCGGGGCTTGCTGCCACCATTATTTGCGGCGGCTCCTGGGCTGCTGGAGCGGTGCTCTGGCCCACTCCAGCCCCAAAAGACCCCTGGGGACAGTCATAGTTTTTCAGGAAAAAAGAAAATAAATAAAGGGGCTGCTCACTTAGAAAGGAAACAGAGGGAAAATCCTGCATCTGAGGGAGGGAAGAGGCCGAGGTCATCCTAGATGGGTGGCATAAAAGTGATCTAAGTAAATGAAATTGGTTGAACCTTGTTGAAACGTGGAGCCTTGTTGTGAACAGCAATTGACAATAGGCAGACAGATTGTTTACTGCTTATGGAGTCTGATGGCTGGTGCGCATTTGTGATATGCCTGTGTGGTCTGAAACTATTGGAAAACACAATTATTTCATATTGGGGGAAGAGGAGTCATGCCAGTGTTTAAGAAGGGCTTTGGCTGGGCAAATATGTTCCCTTTGAGCAAAGGAGCATTAAGTTTCAACTTGCTGCTCTGCTGATGGAACTCTAGACCACAGTACTGGGATGAAAAAGACCAAATTTGATCTGCAAATATGAAAGGCAGTAATTCTTTTAGCTTAATAAAATGTTTGATGATGTGGATCCTACATTCTTGGCCGTATTTTTTCCTCTTCCAGGTATATTTGTCATATCACATTATGCAGGTAACAGGTACAGAGTGTGTGGTAACACTGATCTGACAACTAGGATATGAATCACATGGAAAAAGATTTACCAGAGCCTCCTCTGAAAATTATAAATCTGTAATTCAACACCATAGTTGAACTACAGTTTCTCTTGTGAGTATAAAATGATCAGATGAATAAAGTGATCATTTTTCCTCCATTGGTAAGAGATATGTAACACAGTTCAAAGATATATGTTGACTTGGGGGATAAGTGTTCCAGTGGAAACATGAATTACATATATTGCATTTTGAGTAAAGTTTTGAGAAGTAGGACACTATGTGGAGGCATGATGAAAATTCTAATGTTCAACTGCCCATGTTCACACTTTGTACCTCTGTTAAAGGGACAGAATGGTTTTCTCCAGGCCTGTTGGCAGCCCTATTTGCTGGAGTTTTAACTTTCTTAAGTTTGGGACCTTGTATAATTTCACTTTGAAATCACTGTGTTTGCTTAGTCATTTCACTTGTCGATGTGTGTGAGCGTGTGTGTATGTTTCTAACTCCTTTGAGATCACTTTGTCTGTCTCTCTGATTACTGGAGTCAGTCACACAGGACAGGACTTGCTTGTTTACATAGCTTGGAGGGTTATGACAACATATCAGAATGTACAGGTGCCATGTACTGATGCAGCATCCAATTATGATCTGCCAAACAGACAGTTTAAGAAGGAACTTCTTTGCTTTCAACCATTCATAACTTTTTATGCTTAATGTAATAATCTGTTTAGTAGCTTTTGTCTCCTCCAGTTGAAGTATTTTAAACTAAAATTAAGACAGAGCAAATGCAAAACAGTTGTGTTAATTGAAGGGGGAGAACAAACCTTATAAATTGTGTGGTTAAGTGCAATTTCCTCATAATTGCAACAAATGTGCTGCCAAAATAATTGCAAAACACTTCTGTTATGCTTTGGCCCTTTTTGTGACATTTTGGCCCAGCTTTGTCAAATCAGAAGTGGGCCTGGAAGGTATTGTTCTAATTGATACAAGGTTACAGGACTGTGCTCCAAGTTTGCTTTCAGGACAAATAAACTTAAATGGGACTAAAAATTTGGAAACCTTTCTCATTTGTTGCAAGCACCGGTTGTAGGCAATCTCATGAAATAAACATCTGTTAAGTGATTTATCTTTTTTCATTTTGAAAATCTCAAAAGGATCAGTTTTTCTTATCCCTATGGGCTACATTTGCATATAGGTGTCAGACCGATTGCTTCCTATTTTGCATCTATACCAAAACATAATGCTTACTTTGACTAGCAACACGCCAGGGCTCTTTTTGTAGGAAAAGCCCAGCAGGAACTCATTAGCATAATAGGCCACACCCAACACCAGAAAATCATTACCATAATAGGCCACACCCAACACCAGAAATCCATTAGCATATTAGGCCACACCCCTGCCAGCACAGCTCATTAGCACATTAGGACGCACCCCCATGTTACCAGAAGTGTGGTTATCCAGCCACACCCATCTTTTGCTTGTTATTCTGTTTACCTTGTTTGTTGTCAAAACCCAGGGCTGTTTTTGTAGCAGGAACTCCTTTGCATGTTAGGCCACACACCCCTAATGAAGCCAATCCTAATGGATTTCTGCTGTTGGGTGTGGCCTATTATGCTAATGAGTTCCTGCTGGGCGTGGCCAACTTGGGAGCCAGCCGGAACTCCGTTCCTGCCCAAAAATAGCCCTGGCAACACCTATTTCTCAGTAGCCCTGTACAGATGACTTGTCTATATGTTGACTCTCTGTGAAGGGAGGGGGAGTGGGCACGAGGACGTGGGCCCCACCCTTGCCTCCACACAATCGCTAAGTCATCCTCAGGGTGCAAATGCATAGAAGTAATGCCAAGGTGGCCAGGTGCTTCCTGGCCACCAGCAGGAGATCGGTGGGGGGTAGGATTGCCAGATTTGGGTTGGGAAACTGCTAGAGATTTGAAGATGGAGCCTGGGGAGGACAGGGACCTCAGTGGTATACAGTTCCATAGAGTCCACCCTCCAAAGCATCTGTTTTCCCCTGAGGAACTGATCTCTGTAGTCTGGAGATGAGCTGTAATTCCGGAGGATCCCCAGCTCCCACCTGAAGGCTGGCATCCCTAGTGTCAATACACACACACCCTCCCTCTGATCCGCATTGCTTGGGAAGCAGTGTCACTGATAACGGAGGGGGCTCATGCGTTGGTACTTCCTTTGCACATTTGCATGGAGAGAAAGGAGACGGAGAGAAAGTCTTACCGCATATCACCTTTGTCCCAACCTCCCCACATGGTACCTCTGTGAGAATATAGATTCAGGTGGGTAGCCGTGTTGGTCTGAAGCAGTAGAACAAAGTCTGAGTCCAGTGGCACCTATAAGACCAACAAAGTTTTACTCAGTGTATGAGCTTTCGTGTGCATGCAGACTTCCTTGGACTCATTTCATTGTGTCTGAAGAAGTGTGCATGCACATGAAAGTGTACATGTTGAATAAAACTTTGTTGGTCTTAGAGGTGCCACTGGACTCAGACTCTGTTCTGTCAGTATATCTTGGTAATCGTTCCTATTCAGTTTATAATGGTTGTAATGAAGTAAAAATTATTTCAGGAGTTAATAAACAGCACTGGAATTGAGGGATAGCTTCTGACAACTGCAGTGTTTTACTAAAGGAAATGTGTCTCAGGTATGTGCAGCATCAGGTTGTGTGGGTAGGTGAGAGAGAGAAATGCAAAACTAACACCCTGAGGGAATTTCATTCCAGGAAAGTATATTAAGGTGCTGTGCTGGATGCACAACCTGTGTTACTTTCAGTATGCTAAGACATCTTATCAGGATATAGAATTCTAAACATTCAGCAGCTTTCTGATAATAATGATTTGGCCATATTCTGAATCCTTTGAACACTTTTTTAAAAAAAAGAACTCTGTTTTCCTGACTGTTACTCATACCATCAAGGGCAGGGAATGAAAAAATGTGTGCAGGTCAGTGCCTGCCTCAAGGTGCTGCTGACTTTGAGCAATAATATACAACACAAATTTGTCTACTTCAGTCTTTTCTAGTAGATGGTAGCAAACATGTTTCTGGGTACACTGAATTCCTAACTAAAACAAAATGTTTTCATAAAATGGGTTTCTGTTTTTAAGCTCGCTCTGTGTGTGTAATGAGGGGGGACTTCTTAATAACTTTTAGAACTTTTGCTTTAAAAGATCATTGGACAGTTGTTTATAGTGTGTACGTACCTCCTATCTTTATTTACAATATGTAAGATGTCCGTCACCATTTTGAGACAGGTAGCTAGAGGGTAAGATTTTATTCCCTTATTACAGGGGTCATTTATAAAACTGTATCTACAAGTTACACTCAGGTCTGTTCTACACACACAGCAAAATGAGGTGGCAGACTTGACTATACCACTTCAGATTGCAGATTACATTTTACAAAGTTTCTCTGTATTAATAATTCCCTGTAAGTGGAATACTAGCACAGCACGTGAAAGGCTAGGATAGAGCCCTTCTCTCCAATGTGCATTTTTCATATGGCGAAGCATTGAAAATCTGACCCATGCAGTCTGAAGTGGTACAGCCTGCCACCTCATTCTGCTGCATGTGTGGACCAGGCCTCAAATGCAGCTTTTATTATGCATATTTTCATGCTCTTTAGTGAATTTCTACCATAAACTCAAATTTCAGCA
>NW_015163622.1:359681-377651 GCF_001447785.1 Gekko japonicus
TCTCTGCAGAGCAATGGTTTCACTGAACAATACAGTTGTATAACAATCATCCATCTATTATCTATCCATTGCTGTGAGGTACCAGGTGCATCTCCAGTGGTAAGTGCATATACCTTAACATACTCTTTACACAATAGCTGTATTTTCCATGATTGTCTCTGCCTCACTTCCTACATCACCTGTTGTTAGGCAAAAGCAAAGGTTGAATGTCACAGTGTAAGAGGATGAGTAGTGACAGGTATGGTAGAAGAACAAAGAAGAAACCATGGTGGTTAGATTTTTTTGTCTTAGTGCCTCAGATCACCAGGAATAATAGGCTATATCTCCAGGCAGAGGTTTAACTATCATTTTGTGTGGTGGGTTCTACATAGAACTGGCGTCAATGAAGGGATCCAATGCATGATTTGTTGGTGTTCGGAGAGGCTAGCTTAATCATACATATTCTCCCACGATCAAATGTGGGAAGTTGTAACAACTCCTAGCCTTATATATGTAACTCAGTGCCATTGGTTCCTTCTTTATTGGCTGTGTATGTACCTCTTGAAGGTAAATCAGGGATTTACCACTGGTGGGCTGTTAATACATTTGGTCATGAAAACCGTATCTCTTATATGCTGCTGCTGCTGCTGCTGCTGCTGCTACTACTACTACTACTACTACTACTACTGCCTTGCTTCTTGTGTTTGTACATATTGGGAATTAATGCAGCATTGGTAATGTTGTGTGTACAGTTGTATTCCTTGTAGTCCCTTGTACAGTAGCACCTGAAGAACCATTTTTTAAAGGCAAGGGGTAAGTAACAATAACTAGTTGTCTGAAAAGAGTGAGTCCATAGCACAGGCATGATTACCCAGTAAATGTTACATGGTGGCTGGTAGTGCAGATAGTCCTTAGGTGATACTCCAAAAACCATCCTTACATAAATGAAAGGCCTATATCTCTCAGATCCTTAAAAACTAATGGCATGATTTAGCCACATTTTTTTAAGTCTCATTGATTATAACCAGAAGCCACAACCATAGAAAGTCAAGCTTAGAGTGGGTTATGCTATGGGTGTGAATCTGAAAAATGTTAATACTCATTTTGGATCCATATTTTGGGTAGGGCACTGGTTTTGTTATCCTGTTGTTTCCCAATTGGGATTTTTTTTGGGGTAATGTTTTTGGGTTCAGAAAATTTGGGACCATTATTATTGTCATTCCACTGCGAGGCAACAGGACTTGGGCACACAGAACAAAAGATGTGTTGCTGTGTACCATCCACATGCCATTAATACTGAACACCCTGTCAGATGAAAATACATTAGTATTTATATACCAGAAATGACATCTTCAGAATATATAGAGGGATCGTATACATGGAAATGACATCTTTGCAGAAAAAAGCTGAGGTTTTTTACTTCCTCCTTTTGTGTTCCACTCTTCTAAGCCTAATATTTTTAAATGGAGCAAAATAAATTATTGGGAAACGTGTTGCAGATCCACCTTAGGATACCAAAAGCCCTGATAAAGAACAGTTTAAAATGGCTTTTAAAATAAGAATAAAGTTCAGCTCGTATGCACCATTAGGTTAGACAGAAAGATGGATTTCCCCAACTGTAAAACCCCTTGCTAGATCACTGATTTCATTTAAGCAACATTCTTGTAACTTTATAAAATCTCTATTATTTACCACCACTGCTGGAACCCCTGCAAATCACAGCCTTTCTTGCTAGGGGAGGGAAAAAAGAGGTTGAGGTTGGTGGAGGAAGAGGGACAGAGAGCAAGAAATAATTGTTGAAGAGGCTTAGAACGTGTCCCAACACTTTCTGCAGATCCCCCCCCCCTTTCTTGAGGCAATCAGAGCACTGCCTGAGTTTTGCACCTGCCACAGGCAAGTGTCTCCGTCTTTCAGTGAAATAACTGGGTGAATGCATTTTAGAGCAGGCCCTGGCCTGCACCACATCCTGCTTTACCCAAATGATTATATCTTCTTTACTTCTCAATAGTCTTTGAAAAGAAAAGCTGTCACTTGAATATCTGCCATTTGATATTCAGCAACGTTTTAGGACAAAAAGAAAGGAAAGTGCCTCTCCCCCCGCTCCGTCTCTGGACACTAGTTGGCATGGTTCCACTCCTTCCCTTCTGTGATATGATATACAGAATCGTTTCCATTTTACTAGTAACAACCCAAACCTACATACACAAATGATAGCCTTGTACAGATGGGGCCAGAATCCTTGTATAGTAGGGCGTGGCTACATCAGCCGGGAGAGTTTAAAAGTGGCTATTCATGTTGATCTGTTTGGAGTTGAGTTACGAGTTGCTGAATAAAGCTGATCTTTTGCTGAAATCACTCTCTGACTCTTTGTTAAGTAACCGACTTAACAACCAAACCATCCTTAACAGAGTGTAGGGTTGCCAAGTCTGGGTTGGAAAATACCTGGAGACTTTGGGGGTTTGGGGAGGGGAGGGGCAGGGCCTCAGCATGGTACAATGCCATAGAGTCCCCCCTTCAAAGCAGCCGTTTTCTCCAGGGGAGCTGATCTCTGTCAGCTGGAAATCAGTTGTAAAAGTGGGAGATCTCCAGACCCCACCTGGAGGCTGGCAACCCTAATGGAGTGGCTCATTAATAGGAATAAGAAAACTGACTATGCCTTTAAAAAAAAATCTACATCAGTCCTAGACTGAAGAGGTAAGCCGCATTCTTCACAAAGTTAGTATGCTTGGAAAGCAAGAAACAAATAAACATATGAAACTCTGTTTTAGCAACCACTGGTCCATCTAGCTCAGGATATCTGAAAATGTGGGCTCTAGACCAGAAATGTTTATATTGAGATAAAATGTTGTTAAAGTGGCCCAAGGCACCCATCGTTTCTGACTGGCAGTGACTCTTTTGGTATCTTAGGCAGAGAAGTGTCTTTCCCAGCACCTGCTACCTGAGCCAGGACTGAATTCATAACCTTGCATAGATGTGCTTCACTACTAAGATATAACCCCTTTCCAGGGTCATCCTGGGTCATCAAATGAGATGGTAGATGTCAAATGCTGATGATCAATTAGCTACAAGATGTTTATTTTTTATGCTCTATGCCAATTTTTAAATCTATATCTGGGCTTCTAATTTTCAAACACTATGCATACAACGGCACATTTTGAATAAGTTTGAACTGTTTGTATTCTTGCAAAGTAGGAATATGTATTTAGCAGCCTATTCAGTATAGAGACTTAGGTACCTGCCTTTAGGCATCCAATTTTTTGGCACAATTATTTCAAGGGCATGGAGCATTTCTTTTTCATGGTTCACTGTCAGAACCTGTTTTGAGTTAATGGTAAAAGTTCTCTTTTGGCCTCCCAAATAGTGGCCCTACCTACAGTATAAAACACTCCTAGTTCTATAATCTTGGCATTAATTACCCTAATCTTTTTTTTTCTCTAGTGTTCAAGCTGTTAATTTAACCATGTTGTCTAAACTTGTATTGGAAGTGGGGCTGGATTTGTTTCCTTGCAAGAGCAGGCAAAAAATGAGCTGAAGGTTATTTATCAAAATGAGTTCAAGATTACAAAAGTACTCCTAGGTAAAATTAGTAGATATGTATAATATTCTTTCCAAACTGGTGGAAATGTGCCTTTATTTAAGGCAGGTGCATTTGGTGCTCTGTTAAGAAGACCTACAGAGTGAAACTAATTTAGCGCATGCTTTTCAGGACAGATTTGCACATTCTGTATAAACCCTGATCTGTTTTTCTGACTCCCCCCCCCCCCCCGGGCAGCCAACTGGAATACTGGTACTCTTTTCCAGTGTACTAATTTAATGCCAAAAATTGCTACCCTCAAACTTCTTTTATCTCTCCTGGGAAAGCATACATGTATAGTTGTCATTAGTTTATGGTGAACTGGAATTTTAAAATGTGATATTAAAATGTGATAAAATGTGACAGACTGCTTCGGGAGGTGGTGGATGCTCCTTCGCTGGGCGTTTTCAAGTAGAGGCTGGACGACCATCTTTCGGGTATGTTGTAGGGCTATCTTTTGGCTATTTTCCTACAGAGTGCAGGGGGTTGGACTAGATGACTTGCAAGGTCCCTTCCAACTCTAACATTCTATGATTCTATGATTCTATGTGATACTAGGAGTAAGGCTCATTGTGGGAAGATATACAACGAGCTCTAGAAGGAAGCTCCAGGTGAGTTTCCTGGCTGCCGCTGGTGGGGTGGCAGAGGGAAGGGGAAAATAGAGAGAGGCAGGCTGTGTTTATATCCTTCTGGTTAGCTATAAGCCAGGGCTGTCTCAAGTCATTTTCTGCCCCATGGGTACTACGGGAGGACAGCCTCATGGTAACAGGTATGGTTCCCTCCACCCCTGACTTATGTTGATTTGGGGTTATGCAGTGGCAGCTAACGTAGGAAGGCACCTCCTCCTATGCCATGTCTTCTGGGTTCCAAGGGTCTAGAAAGCGGTTTCATAGCCATTTACAGGGTTGCCAACTCTGGGTTAGGAAATACCTGTAGATTTGAGGGGTGGAGCCTGGGGAGGGAAGGGGTGGGGAGGGACCTCAGCAGGGTATAATGCCGTAGAGTCCACTGGTCAAAGCAGCCATTGTCTCCAGGAGAACTGATCTTGGTCATCTGGACGTCAATTGTAATAGCTGGAGATCTCCAGGTGCCACCTGGAGGTTGGCTTATGTTAATTTGGGGCTAAGCAGTGGCAGCTAGGGTAGAAAAGCACCTCCTCCTATGCCATGTTTTCTGGGTTCCAAAGGTCTGGAAAGTGGTTCCATAGCCAATTACACATTTGCCAACTCTGGGTTGGGAAATACCTATAGATTTGAGGGGTAGAGCCTGGGGAGGACAGGGTTTGGGGTGAGGAGGTACTACAGCAGGGTATAATGCCATAGAGTCCACTGCCCAAAGCAGCCATTATCTCCAGGAGAACTGATCTTGGTCATCTGGAGATCAGTTGTAATAGCTGGGAAATTTTCTGTAGGGGAAAAGATGTGCTATGGCTGGGGAACATGGTGATTTCTGGGAGATCTCCAGGCCCCACAGGGAGATTGGCAACTCCAGTGACCATTTAAAGGAAGATTGGGATATGTATTTTACCTCAGGACACATTCAATGACTCTCAACAGCAACAGCAAACTGCTTAGAATGTCAGAGGCAAAGGCCAATCAGGCCGCATATGCAAATGACCTCAGTATTCCGACTGGCTATAGGGGAGAAAGGAACAGCAAACTGTTTGGAATGTTGGAGGCGGGACTCAGGCAATGCAGCCAGTGGATAGGGACAGCTTCTGAGTGACACATTATGGAGCCAACTGATTTAGGAGCATGTGGAATGTTCAGAAAGTTCCACCCAGGGCCGGCTCTATCACTAGGCCAGCTAGAGTCTGGCCTAGGGCGCGCCGGCCCTCAGGGGTGACAAACTGCGCCCCCAACCCCCGCAACCCCCCGCTGCCGCCCTAACCGGGCGCCCGCTCCTCAGGCGCCCTTAGCAACTCAGGAGCGCCCGGCGGAGGCGGCCGGGGAAGCTTTTGCTGGGGAACTCGCTGGGGGCGCATGGGGGGCATGGTGCGCAGGCGGCCGTGGCTCTGCAGTTCAGAGCTGCACACCCCTGTGATCCTGCTCACTCCTCACCGCCATACCCTCTCCCATGCCACCGGCCGCCGCCCCCTGTGGCTTCTTCGCCCAGCAGAGAGGCTGCAGCGGGGGTGGCGGCGGGGTGGCAAGAGGCGAGCAGCAGTGGTGGCCGGGAGGGGGGAGGCAGCAGCACACCTCACCGCGCGCCATTCCCTCGCCCTGCCTCCATCTCCTCCTCTCTCAGCAGTCGGGGAATCAGGAAAGGAAAGCCTCTATCTCACGTGCCCGTACCCCCTCCTGCGGAGCTCCCTTTAAAAAGTAGCCCTGATAGCGGCGGAGTAGCCGCACCCCCGCGATCCTGCTTGCTCCTCTCCCATGCCGCTGGCCGCCGCCCACCACCCTCTGTGGCTTCTTCGCCCGGCAGAGAGGCTGCAGCGGGGGCGGGGGGAGGCAAGGGCGGGAGGCGAGCGGCAGCGGCAGCTGGGAGGGGGGAGGCAAGCAGCAGTAGCAGCTGGGAGGGGGGAGGCCGGCGGCGGCGGGGGGAAGCAAGCAGCAGCGGTGGTGGGGGGAGGCGAGCGGTGGCTGGGTGACCCTCCTCCCAGCCTGGTTCTGGTGGAGAGGTATCCAGGCCCCGCCGGGAGGTTGGCATCTGGGCTCACCTAGAGCACAGGACAATCTCAGGCCGGCCCTGGTTCCACCCCACTTCAGTATTATATATGAGAGATTTAAAATGTGATATTTTAAAAATAGACCAACTATGCCCCCTGTCCTTTTATATAGTTTTCAAAATTCAGATTTTTCCTTATCTTAAAAGCTCAAGCTGCAATGATGAGCATTTAAGCCCCATGGGCTTTGATAAGTCTAAAAATGTAATCCTAATACATCCCAAGTAAACTGCCATTATCCCATTTCACCAGTAAGAAGAAAATGAAAATCCCGAGGACTATAAAGTTGCTCCAGCCAGCGCACCATACACATCTTGTGAGTTGGCCCATGGTACGATTTGATCACGTATTTTTATTAGGCTCTTATCAGCACCCTCCAATGGTGGTGGTGGTGGTGGAAAGTGCTGTCAAATCACAGTCGGCTTATGGTGACCCTGCAGGGTTTCCGAGGCAAGAGACATTCAGAGCTGGTTTGCCATTGCCTGCCTCTACATAGCAACCCTGGACTCACTTGGTGGTCTCCCATCCTAATACTAACCAGGTCCAACCCTGCTTAGCTTCCAAGATCAGATGGGATCAGGCTAGTTTGGGCCGTCCAGGTCAGGGCTGCCTTCCAACAGACATAGGAATCTTGGTGGGTATAATTTCCATCTGTACATTTTTCTTCTGCATCTCTCCCAACTTCAGGCTAAATGTTAGAAAAAATATCAGTTTTTCTACTGACTCATTTCATGGTACCTCTCTTCCTATACAGTAGTCTGCATGAGCAGAACATTTAAAGTTGTACATTGATAGATGTATTGTTTTACAATCTTCTCTGTGCTTTGACCTGGATGACCCAGGCTAGCCAGATCTCATCAGATAAGCTGGGTTGGCCCCAGTTAGTATTTGGATGGGAGACCATCAAGGACTTCCAAGGTCACTATATAGAGAAAGGCACTGGCAAAACATCTCTGAATGTCCCATGCCTTGAAAACCCTACTGGGCTGCCATACACACACGATCTTCTCTGTCACCCAAGATCTTCAACTAGAGGCCTGCAGTGCAGGTGCTAGTTCTCTGCTCACTGTGGCACCAGCTGCTCAGAGGACAAACTACGGTTGCTTTCTTTGACCACTTCTGTTCAAACACACTCTATTGAGCTTGTCAGTCAGGAGACTATGAGCAATCACATGGGGTTGCCAGTTCCTGGATGGGAAATAGCTGGTAATTTGGAGGTGGAGTGCAGTCTAAGGAGAGGGGGTTTGGGGAGGGGAGGGACCTCTGCAGGGTATAATGCCATAGGTACCACCCTCCAAAGTGCCTATTTTCTCCATGGAACTGATGTGTGTAGTCTGAAGATGTTGTAATTGTGAGAGAACTGCATGCCCCACCTGGATTTTGGCAAATCTAGAATCACATTCTGTCAGTGTGAGCCACTGAGGGAAGCCGCTAAGCTGTCCCATTGTGTCTTGCTGAACTACACTTATTACACGTGCACACACATGCCTTAGCCTTCTTTACTCTGCCTCATTCTGCCTTCCTGCCCTTTGCAATTTCCGGTTACCATACAGACTTCTATCCCCATTTTGGACACTTTACCTCCATTACAGACTTTGCAGCAGCCTGTCTCTTTTGTCACAAATGTTAAACCTTGGCTTTACCAGTATTAGGGGTTAACCCTATAAAAGCCTAATCACATTGACCCAGGCCAGCCTGGCCAGATTGGCAAAGCCGCCTATTGTCTAAGATGCCAGGCTTTAAGGGGCACCAAAATAGAAAGGGTGTGTGTGGGGGGGTTGTACATAGTTGGCAAGTAAATAAAGACAAATGTTTATTCTAGACGTCTTTTTCTTTATATTGAACTAGGAATAAGGCCTGTTGTGGAAAAAAATACAACGAGCTCTAGAAAGAGGCTCTGGGAGAGTGCCATGGCATTGGTCACACAGTGTCAATGTGCTGTGGTGACCTCAGCAGGGTATGACACAGAGTCCACCATTTTCTCCAGAGGAACTGATCTCTGCTACCTGACCCTGCATTTTAGGGAGGGTGGGATACAAATGGAATAAATAAATAAATAAATAAATACCTGAAGAGCAGTTGTGATTTTCAATGATCTCCAGCCCTCACCTGGAGATTGGCAACAATTGTTACCCAGGAAGAAATGGCTGGTTGGGAGGGTAGAGTCTATGGTATTGTATCTGTCTGAGGTCCCACCCCTCCTCAAACCTCACCCTCTCCAGGTTCCATCCCTAAAATCTCCAGGAATTTCCCACCTGGAGTAGGCAACCCTATCTCCTTCCCAGCCAAGCATCAACCTGCCATTATGTGCCCCTCTGATTTCAGCTTTGCATCTCCTTCCCGCTCCCTCCTGGAGATCAGTTGTAATTCTGAGTGATTTCCACCCCTCTCCTGAGCCTGGCAACAGTGGTTCCCCAGAAGGGAATGACTGGTTGGGAGGGTGGAGTCTATGGCATTGTACCTGTCTAAGGTCCCACCCCTCCTCAAACCTCACCCTCTCCAGGTTCCATCCCTAAAATCTCCAGGAATTTCCCACCTGGAGTAGGCAACCCTATCTCCTTCCCAGCTATTCACCACCCTACCTTTATTTCCCCCTCTCTCTTCAGCTTTCCATTTCCCCCCCACACACCTGCAGCCTCTTCCGTGCTCTGAAGCCCTGACTGCCACAGAGTCCACCATTTTCCGTGCTCGGAAGCTCTGCCTGCCACAGAGTCCACCATTTTCTCCAGGGAAACTGATATTTGCCATCTGGAGAGCATTTGTAATTCTGCGTGATCTCCAGCCCTCACCTGGAGATTGGCAACAGTGGTTTCCCAGGAGGAAAAGTAGTCTTTCTCTGCAATGGGGACCAAAGCAGCTTACATCATTCTCCTCTCCCCCTTTTGACTTGCACAACAACCCCGTGAGGTAGGTTAGGCTGAAAGTCTGTGACTGGTCCAAAATCACCCAACCAGCTTCTACAGCAAGAACCTGGATCTAGCAGACCCTGCTCTGAAGCACTGACTGCTATGCCTAGGGCAGCCAACCTCCAGGGGGACCCTGAAGATCACCAGGTATCACAGCTGAACTCCAGACAACAGATCTCCTCCCCCCCGGAGAAAATAACTGCTTTGGAAGGTGGGCTGTATGGCATTCTGTTCAGCTGAGGCCTCTCCACTCCCCATACCCTGGCTTCCATAGACTCTACCAGAAAATCTCCAGGAATCTCCCTACCTGGAGCTGGCAACCCTAGTCAGGACTGGCCCCAATGACTTCCTCACAAAGGCCTGCAAAGGGTTTCCTTCCTTTGTCTGAACCAAGCTTGGTTGCTTACCATGGCAAAACAGGCTCACTGCCTTTTCAGAGGGACAGTGAGACCCCTCTGGCCAATTCGCCTTATTTGGAGATGAAATCCCCAATATTTGGGGGATCCCTGGAAAGTTGGCAACCCAAGGATCTGACCTTTCCTTGCTTTCCTGGGCTACCCCCTCCATTTGGTATTGTGCAGAGCAGGGGAGACTATGTGGTCAGAGCACAACACAGATTATTAGCCCAAATTAAAGAATTTATTTAACTATTTACACACTTATGGAGCACACACACACTGTAGCAGTAAGCGCACACTATGAACCAACAGGGCATAAATCAACAGGGGTTAAATGCAATCCTCAACTGTACTTCAGCCTCTCTCTCTTGCCCAAGAGAGCAGGGAAACTTCCACTCATTCCCCAGTCAAGCTGATTGGAGTGACTTAATTTCTGTTGCCTCCCAGGGACAAAGACTGCCTTGGGACAGTCCCTGTTTTCCTGCACTTTTTGGCCTTGGGGCAGCTGGGAACTGTAAGCCAGCAGATGAGGAAGCCCCATTCAACCCAGAGAGTGATACCCTCTCTGGAACTACAGCTCAATTAAACCTTATGGGGGAACATTTTAAAGAAAGAACCACAGCCATCTTACAAACACAAGTAACTGCCATTTCATGACACCTACCAACAGCCAGTGAAGGAACAGTTAGTCCCACACCAGAGGCAAGCAGGAGAAGCATCTTCATCAAGAGAGAAAGCCATTTGCCAGTAATTCTGACTGGGCACAGTGGCTGAAGGGGGAGTGGGCGGGGAAGAGGAACAGACCCAGCACCTGGCCAATGGCACATGAGTACTCTTGAGTGGCAGCTGATGGGCCAATGGCTGAGGGAGAGCATGGAATGTTGCCACCCCCAAAACAGGATTATAATATAGGAGAGATTTGGGGGTGGAGCATCAAAGTCATACTTCTTCTTGACCTAGGGACCTCATATTTATTGAACCACAACTCTCAGTATGCTCCCCTATGCCAGTCACATTCTTCAGTCAGTCTCCTGAAGGTACCCTTCCTTAGGACTGTCTATATGGCTACAGTAAGATCACAGACTTTTTCCATGGTGAGCCTTGTCCTTTGGAACAGCTGGTCAGAGTGGGTGAGGAAGGTACCTCACTTGCATGTGATGCAGTCCCATAGCCAGGACTTTTTAAGTCAGGGGGCATTTAAATTTCTTAGGGGGGCACTGGCTAATCAAATTAAAGGACTACCCAGCTCCTTCCCTGCACCTGCTGCTGCTTGGAGGCCCTGGGCTGGATGGGAAGTTATGGGGTCTTACCATAAGTCAGCGGTCCTAGCCCCAAGATGCCCCACTGTACCTAGAGGCCTGATGTGATGGCATGTAAGTCAGTTTTATTCCGGCAGATTATTTTGAGCAGATTTGATTGTGCTTTTGCTGATCCAGTGTGTTTTAATTCTTGTGTGTTTTAAATTGGAATTTCTTAAATTTGTAATCTGTGTATTTTCATGTTTTTATTTTGTCAATTGACCTATTATTTGTGTCTGTTGCAGCTTGGTGGCTGGCTGCATTGTCTGCTGCCATGAGTCCAAAGGGATAAGGTAGGGTTGCCAACTCTGGGTTCAGAAATACCTGGTAGTTTGAGGATAGAGACTGGGAGCCTGGCCTTGTGTGTGTGTGGGGGGGGGGAGAGAGAACTCGGTAAAGTATAATGCCATGCAGTCCAGCTTCTACAGCAGCCATTTTCTCCAGGAAAAGTGGAATAAAAATTTAAATAAATAAGTGATTTATGTAGTCTAGATATCAGTTGTAATTCTGGAAACTCCAACCCCCACCTGGAGGCTGGGATGTGGGATAGAAATGTGGGCTGTGGGATAGAAATGTCTGAATGAAAGAAAGAGTTTGCCTAGGTTTCCCTGGGCTGGTCCTGACCATGAATGCAGTTTTATTTTAATAAATGCAATCATAAATGGTGGGTCCCTATTACTAAACCACCCTCTCTTTTATTAATGCACAATTTCCCCCAGAAATTGATGGATGAATGTATTGATATCCAGCCATGTCTAATATTTTTAGATGTGTGTCTGTGGGGCAGGATTGCCAACAGGCCTAAAAAAAGGTCCCGTCCATTTAATAGAGGCGTAAGGTATAGAAACCAGCAGTTGAAGCTTTTCAGGGCATAAAGTTCAAACATCATCTGGTAAATAAGGTCCCATTAAGCCTTTCTTAAAGGGACAGGACATTCTTCTTCAGGCCTGCTGTGGGGGTATGAATTATCCCTAGGTGAAAATATTTATATAGTCATGATTACTGTTAATTCTTAAAGAAGTTAAGATCCTGTTGTCTGGCTCCCTTCTACATCCTGCTGTCAGGAAGTTGCTGAGTTGATAGCAAAAGTTGAGTGGCTCTTTACCCTCTGTGCACTGCAGGGATTTTGGTGTAAGGATCTTTATGCTGCTGCCATGGACTTGCACACATTGGCCTGTGTTTCTGCTATCCTTGTTGGTGTTGGCTGGTTTTCCATCTGCCTGGAAAAAGGAGTGAGTACAAATTAAAGAAAGAATGCAGCTCTTTAACGCCTACACCCAGGAGCTTTCAAAACAGAAGGCTGCTACACCTGTGGGGATAGAACAAGTGTATCAGTGTCCCGGGCTTTGCCTCAGCTCGTCTGCCTTTGTTAGGTGGAATGTGCCGATGAGACAATCAGGTGCAGCAGGCGCGTGGCAGCCTGCTTCGAGACTGCTTCTTTGGAGACAGGGAGAGGCCTGTGACTCATGGAGCTGTGTAAGCTCATGATAACCATTTTCAAGTCTGCCGATTAGGGCATAATGGAAAGTATTGTGTTGTTTGGTGTGACTTGTCTACCACTGTGCTGTTTGCTTACCAGAAGGCCATATGCAGTAAATACATAAGATATACTATTGGGAGTAGGGATGGGCACGAACTGGGAAAATGATGGTTTGTGGTAGTTCATGGTTTGTTTGATTACATGAAATATGAACTTTCATGAACTTTCCCATTTCCTGAACCGGTTTGTGGTTTGTTTGGTTTGTGAATTTGGGAGGTGGGAGAACAGACCCCTTGTGAGTTAGAGATGCCAAACTGATAGGGAGTCTTCAGCAGGCTGTCCTCCACCCACCCTCCAAGTTTGGCGAAGATTGGGTTTGGGATGTCTGAGTTATAGCCTCCCAAAGCAGGTGCCCTTAGGAAAGCTCAGCTCCAGCCTCCCCTTAAATCAGACATGCAGCAAGCAATTCTTCCTAACTCACTTTCACACGATGACTAACTCCTCTCTCTTCCTGCTGCAAAATGAAAGCAGCTGAGTCAGGGGTCCTTTCCGCACTAGACCTTAAATCCTGATTCAACCCTGTCCCCAAACTTACATTCTACACTACGCTCAAGTTCACCCTTGTAATTATCTCGGGACATTTTTTGTTTCCACATTACACTGAGGTCACCCCAGTTTCGCCCCACACTTGTCCTGGGATAAACAGGTGCTGTTATAACCAGGGATAAATGCAAGGTGTTGTGTCACGAGTTGAACTCTGATAAAACCAGGGATGAGATCCAAGTGTGGAAAGGACCAGGGGGTGGACTTTGGCATATATATATATATATATATATATATATATATATATACACACACACACACTCTGCTCCCAGAGAGAAGAGCACCAGGCTGTCTGGAGAACAAACCGATCTAATGAACCAAACAAACCTCCATGGAAAAAAGGTGATTCATTTTTTGATTCGGGAATGATGTGACCAAACGATTCAAAATGAACCATGAACTGTCCTGGCTCTTGCTCGAACCGTGGTTCATTTCTTGGTTTTTGCCCATCCCCAATTGGGAGGGCAGACATACAAATCAGAAACAGAAACTTTTCCTGTCCTGATGCCCCATACAATTCACTGGAAAATTCTCCTGTATTTAAAATAAAAGTGGGCTTATGGAAGGGCATTTTTGTTATGCAGTTCCCATTAATTTCGCAAGGGAACTTTCTGAATTATTTTATTTCATGTGTTTGATGCAAAATAGTCAATTTTCCCTCTACCAGGAACCCTGAACTATTTGCCTACTGAGTACTTTTAATATATGGTGATGCAGGAGCTGGAGGGACATGGAAGGCACCGTGGGCAAATGTTGCATAATTTCTGGGGTAAACATGGAAGTGACATCACACCTCTCTAGGAATTACAATTTATTATATTTATTAATAGTTCCAATATATTGTCTTGATTGGACCAATATCATCAATCATACTGATTTTATCCAATACATCAAAAGAGTCAGAGAGAGAGAGAGAGAGAGAGAGAGAGAGAGAGAGAGAGAGAGAGAGAGGTAATATATATCTAATATAAAAGAAAACCTAGCAAATCATGTTGTCATGGCTACCTCCTTTTTCTGCCAGATCTCCAGATCCAACAATTTCAGCAATTACTGTCAAAGGATATGGAAAAACAACGAAAGAAGAGAAAAGAGAACAAAGAAAAATTAAAAGAATGAAAGCTGTAAGAGAACAAAAAAGTACTAAGTCATGAATAAAGGGGATGTTTCTATTTACTTTAAGAAGAATTTTTCTGGTATAAAAATGCATTATCCTAGAACTAGAATGCATTCTCTTTTGTGATTAAAAATAGAGGGATGGATATGGAAGGAGACACAAATTGCAGAAGAAGTGATAAGCTGACAGGCTACATCATGATCAAGGCAATAAACTTCTGCATTTGTACTGGCTGCTGAGGTTTTGAGATTTAGCTTCATCACTGGCTTCTGAGTAAATTCTGAGTTTCATTCAAGTATGGATCACTCTCATTGTTTTACTTGCAAGAAGGGATCCCAAAAAACCATTATTTTTGAGAACACAGATTTTGGGCCTATTGCACCTTAGCTAAGGAGAAAATATCCCAAATGGAGATGGTAAAATTATCTTGGTTAATATGAAAAGGATTAATGGAACAGACTTCTGTTTACATATATGGGAGAACAGAATGCTCATAATGCAATTGTAGAACATGTTTTGTCTGTAAAAAGCTCCACATTCAGTTTCTGCATTTTCAGATGAAAGGATAATTTAAGATCATTCATAAAGCAGCTTCATGAGTGAAACTAATTCTAGCTCAAATTTTGTGACTTTAGACAATGATGTGGGGCTATGTGCCAATGTCATAACTGGGCAAAACTGTAGCCCAACATCAGTTTTGCCCTCACTGTTTCTCACACCAGCCCAAGAGGAGAGAACAGGTGGGAGGGCCCATCATTGGGAGATTGCCCATCTGAAGCAGGCAGTTGGCATGCCGAAACTGAATTGTTCCTATTAGACTTTGGCATTGACCAGTATTTCCCCATTGTCACCTTTCTTCACACCCTTTTTTGCACATGGCACAATGGTAGAATCACCTTTGAAGTACAGATGACCAGTCCTAAAAGGCACTGGACTCAAAACAAAAGTCTTGGAAACGTTCAGTGCAATTTAAATCCTCATTTTACTTAAGGGAATGGAAAACACCCTATTTGTTAAAAAATGGGCAGCTGTTGCTGCAGGTAGAAAACCCTTCCAGGCTCCACCTGCCTTGCTTGTGCCAATTTCTTTAAGTACCACCTTCTGTAGCCTGCTGAGTACACATTACTGCCAAGCCCTAGTATTAGGAGGATAGGAATGCAAGCCTGCACTAGCAGTTAGCATTAGCAACATATTTACAGGAAGAATCAACAGCTCTGAGCAAGAATGGGACATAGGTGTCCTGCTTTACGTTTGCTTAGGAGCAGATGCCTAATATGATGTAATGTGCTTTTACTTAAAAGCTGAATAGCAAGGACCAATCAACTTCCCCTCAAAGAAATGAAAACTATTATGTAGGTGGGAGACACCAGACAAGTTGTACAAAAATCTGCTATTAATTCATCCATTAAGAAATTTGTCAGGATAGAAAGGCACTGAAAAATTGTTGTATAGACTGTATACGGGAAAAGTGTTGCTTTGACAACTGCATTTTATGATACTTTTATGATACTTTTATTTCTGCCAGACAAAATTATCCCAGCACTATTGATTTCCCTTCTCTTATCTCTTTTTAAATTTAATGCTTATTGCTGTAATCAGAATTAGAAATTGATCAAAATTCTAGTTAATTTGTGTGGATTAACATAAATATAGTCAAAACTAAAACTAAAAGGTATTAATGTCCACCCCACATCTGGTCAACCCCAGCAAATCCCGGGTAAATAAATGGGGTGGCTGTTATAGGAACTCCACACGAGCAACAGAACTCCCGAGCCCAGGAGGCAATACTGAATTGGGGCACATAAGTCTGTTGTTGTGACAGTGGATGTGTTTATTGCTCTTGTTAAGTAAAAAGGGCATGATACTCTTAATGGGTGCATTTTTCACATAGCAGATATGCCATTTAACAGATGCTACTGTTAATCACAAAATGCAAAGACAAAACTATACCTCTTGATATTACTTGCTTTTCAGAATGTGCATCTGAAAAAATAAAGGAAACATGTTTTCATCAAGTGACATATGAAATCAAAATAATATTATTTTTCCAGGAAGATAATTAATTCCACTTAGAAATCCAGGAGTCTCTTTTCTTTTTACTGTCTGTTGCAACGAGACTGAAAATTGATGGATTTTGCTGTTATATTATGGGGCTGTTCTAGATGAGTCTACATGAAGACCAGTAGCAATCTATGGCGGAACATTATTCAAATATTTTGAAGTATTGCTCTGCAACAGGCTTATCTAGAGATGGTAGCAGGCAAGGTATGGCATCTGGGCTGCTGGTTGACAGGTAGTTGAGAAGCACCTGGCTGCATTGAATGAGTACAAATCCCCCTGCCAGACGGTATTCACCCAAGAGTGTTCAAAGAACTTTCTAGAGAGCTTGCAAAGCCCTTGTCTATCATCTTTCAGACCTCTTGGAGGATGGGAGATGTGCCGCAAGACGGCCGATGTTATCTTAATTTTCAAAAAAGAAAAGAGGGATGACCCAAGAAATTACAGGCCAGGCAGTCTGACCTCTGTCCCAGGGAAGATACTGGAGCAGATTTTAAAGAGTTTGACTTGCGAACATCTAAAGGACAACTCAGTGATCCGGTGAAGGCAGCACAGATTTGTCCACAACAGGTTCTGCCAGACTAACCTTATTTCCTTCTTTCTTCAACTGACAAAGTTTACTGGATTGAGGGAATGCTGTTGATGTTGTTTACCTGGATTTCAGTAAAGCTTTTGACAGGGTTTCCTATGATGTTCTGATGGGTAAACTAAAAGACTGTGGACTGGACTGTAGGATAGTCAGGTGGATAGGGAACTGGTTGGAGAGCTGCACTCAGAGAGTAGTTGTCAGTGGCATTCATCTGAATGGAGGGAGGTGTCCAGTGGAGTGCCACAGGGCTTGGTTCTGGGCCCAGTACTTTTCAATATTTTTATAAATGATCTGTATGAGGGTGTGGAGGGGCTACTCATTAAGAAGAAGAAGAGAAGAGATTGGATTTATACCCCACCTTTCACTACCCAAAGGTGTCTCAGAGCGGCTTACAAACTCCTTTCCCTTCCCACCCCCACAACAGACACCCTGTGAGGTAGGTGGGGCTGAGAGAGCTCTGACAGAAACTGCTCTTTTTCAGGAACAGCTGTTATCAGAGCTACGGCTTGCCCAAGGTCATCCAGCCAGGTGCAAGTGGAGGAGTGGGGAATCAAACCCGGTTCTCCCAGACTAGAGTCCACACACTTAACCACTACACCAAACTGGCTCTTGGAAGTGGGACATCAACAAGGTCTAACTCCATGCACCCCATCCTACAAAGCAGCCATTTTCGCAAGGGGAGCTGTAAGTTCAATTGTAATTCCAATTCCCCAGGGCTCACCTGGAGGTTGGCAACCCTATTTACAGCCTGGCCCGACAAAGTCCCATTTATGTCATATCTGGCCCTCATAACAAATGAGTTCGACTCCCCTGTACTAGATGGCCTGTATGGTCCCTTCCAGGGCTCTTTTGGTAGAAAAAGCCCAACAGGAACTCATTAGCATAACAGGCCACACCCAACAGCAGAAACATATTAGCATGTTAGGCCACACCCCTGACAGCACAGCTCATTAGCCTATTAGGCCACACCCCCATGTTACCAGAAGTGTGGTCATCCAGCCACACCCACCTTTTGCTGCTTATTCTGTTTACCTTGTTTGTTGTCAAAACCCAGGGCTTTTTTAGTAGCAGGAGCTCCTTTGCATGTTAGGCCACACACCCGTTATGTAGCTGTTGGATGTGGCTTATTGTGCTAATGAGTTCCTGCTGGGTGTGGCCAACTCGGGAGCCAGCCGGAACTCCGTTCCTGTGCGTTCCTGCCCAAAAATAGCCCTGGTCCCTTCCAACTGTGATTCTATGATTCTACAATCAGAGGCAAAGGACAGTTCGTCTTTGTTTCAGAAATACAGAGAGAATAATAGGG